>NC_056750.1:133667359-133967359 GCF_019279795.1 Protopterus annectens
ATTATGTAACAATTTATTTCTTTACATTTCTGGTATCTATAAGCAAATAAAAAGATGGGGCCCTTGACAATTCCCCAATTTGCCCTTACAGTGCTGGCCCTTATACAGGTTTTACTGATAGGTTATTTTCTTTATTATGATGTGCAGAAAATAAGTTATAACTTACTGTTGAGTAAGATTGCTCAGGGCTTACTTGTACTTATAATCTAGTTCTAGTGCAGTATTTGTTTACATATGCTGGTGTATGTAAAGCTGGTGAAATGTATCATGAGTGCACACCATGATACAGAAATACACATTTTGAGCTGGTAGTAACACAAATGAAAATGTGTCGCCTGGTGTACACATTAGTGGTTGATAGAGAGACTTGGGGCAGAATTCTCCAAGAGCCCAGCTGACAGTGGTCAGGCTGTGGCAGAAAGAGCCTTTTAATGAGATTGTGGAAACCAGTACTTCAAAGACACATTAGCTGCAATGAGAAGAGACCTAGTTATCAGTTAGTTTGCATGTTCATGGATCGCTTGGTAATTATATCAAGTGCTAATCACCATTGGTAGCCTATGCATTGCATTTGCAAAAGCACCCCCATTCACTCAACCACACAAATGCACACATTCAGACACAGACACATGGAAATATCCTCATGTCTTTTCACTTCCCCTGATTTAACAGAATGGCTATGAGTTTGTATCTTACATTCTCCATGTCTGTACACACTGAGCCGAGTGGAGGAGGGGCATTGACTACAACTCTGATTTGAGATATATAACAATAAGTATAATTTTTTTGCTTATTTTTACTAGTTATTGCTTCTAGCAATTTATATATACCACTTTTTATTGCCTGCTGCATACTGTTTACTGTATTGTATTGCTATTAACTAATCTACATGGTTAAACTAAAATTGTCTGCCTTACAGAGCCTGATAAATAAGGTTTTTACTGTCATACTGTTTGTAAATCTTTTTAGATAGTTTTTTAAAGGTGCCTCGCTATGTTAAACCCATTTAACATAGCGAGACAGTTTTGAAAAAAGCAATGAAGAAAGCAAGATCTCTGTTGCTTTTTACAAACTCTCTCGCTATGTTAAAGGAGTTTAACATAGCGAGACATCTTTAAAATAAAGCAACGGAGATTCTCCGTTGCTTTTTTTAAAGCTGTCTCGCTATGTTAAACTCATTTAACATAGTGAGACAGTGTGAAGCAACGGTGATCTTGCGTTCTCCATTGCTGTAAAAAAAAAAAAAAAAGAGTTATAGTAATGGAAAAAGTCCAGGCGACCGGACCTTTTTCCATTACTATAACTCTGATTTACAACATGCACGCTGACCAATCAGTGCACACGTTTTTGAATATTAATGGGGGGTCGTTGTATAATGGGAAATTTTCTCTACTTGTTAAGTACCTGTTTGTTTGTTCTGATTTCCTGCCAAGGAGTGTATCATATAACTGATTTGTTTGCAGTTAAAAGCATTCTGTAGAGTCCCCTTGCTCCTTTATCTGTTAAAAAACTTTCATTTTGTGGCTCACTGCTTTTCTTCTGCTGTGATAAACATTTCTGTAGTGTTTACTATCTAAAAGAGTGTAGTATAGTAGCTGTAGTATTGTTCCAGTTCAGATTTGCTGTCTCTGGGCCTATTTGTTTTTGCAGTGGTTGTTCTGAGCACATGCCCAGACCATCTTGAATTAGCAGAAGCTTTTCTTTACCTTCGTGGCAGGATTGTATTGGTTGGCTGCTGGCTCGTGGAGGTTGGATGGTCTAGGGCATGGAGTAAGCACTCATTGGTTCTTTTCAGATTTTTTTTTTTAAAAAAAGAGTTGTTTAAGGTTGTATCTTCTGGTATTTAAGCCCTAACTTTGAAAGGATTTCTGTCTATACACACTGAGCTAAGTGGAGGAGGAGCATTGACTACAACTCTAATCTGAGATATATAACAATAAGTATCCTTTTTTATTGCTTATCTGTACTAGTTATTGCTTATAGGAATTTATCTACAGCACTTTTTATTGCCTGCTGCATACTTTTTACCGTATTTTATTGCTATTAACTAATCTTCATGATTAAACTAAAATTTGTCTACCTTACAGTGCCTGATAAATAAGGTTTTTACTGCCACACTGTTTGTAAAGCTTTTTAGCTAGTTTCACTATGTGAAAGGTATTAATGGGAAATTTTCTCTACTTGTTAAGCACATGTTTGTTTGTTCTGATGTCCTGCCAAGGAGTGTATCATATAACTGATTTGTTTGTAGTTAAAAGCATTCTGTAGAGTCTCCTTGCTCCTTTATCTGTTTAAAAACTTTCATTTTATGGCTCACTGCTGTTCCTCTGCTGTGATAAACATTTCTGTAGTGTTTACTGTCTAAAAGAGTGTAGGCTAGTAGCTGTAGTATTGTTACCCACCCTCTCTCACTGTCTTGCTGTTATACTTGGTGGCTTTGTAGTGCTCCGCCCCTACTGTAAATTTGATCTGGGACACTCCTCCCAGTCTAGTGTCATTAGCTCATTCTACCTAATACAGAGAGAACATTTGAGAAGGCCAACCCACTTAGTTTCCTAACCTTGAATTATCTTCTGCTTCTCCTCTCTCCCTTTCCTTTACAAAAAAAAAAAACTTTGCTAGAATTTCCCTGTGTTCTGCTTATTTGTAACAAAAAATATTACGCCTGTTTCCTGCATTTCCTGTAACTAGTCTAGTCCAGATACAGATTTGCTATATCCAGAACTGTTTGTAAGCTTCTGAGCCCCCCCCCCCCCAAGCCTGTCTGTGTTGGAGGGAAGCCGGCTAGCTTATCAGTGGGAGTGGTAAGCACTAGGTAACCTATCTACCAGATAAGGAGTGGTTCTGGCCCAGAAATTGTAGTTATTGGCCGTTTGGGAAGTTTTTCCATCTCGTTCAACTTTCTGATTTAAAAGCCTGCATTTACACTTGTTTCCCCCCTTTCCTGTAACTAGTCTAGTCCAGATACAGATTTCCTATTTCCAGGACTGTTTGTAGCTCCTGAGGCCCCCAAGCCTTTCTGTGTTGGAGGTAAACCTGCTAGCTTATCAGTGGGAGTGGTAAGCACTAGGTAACCTATCTACCACATAAGGAGTGGTTTCTGGCACAGAAATTGTAGTTATTGGCTGTTTGGGCATTTATTACATCCCTCTCAACTTTCTGATTTAAAAGCCTGCATTTCTACTTGTTTCTATCCTGTAACTAGTCTAGTTCCGATACAGATTCTTAGTTTTATCACTTAAATTTGCTTATTCGTGCTCAGCACTTGTTCAGAACTTGTTGTAAGCTCTAAATAAGCTACAAATTACTACAGCACTCACCCTTCCTCATTACCCAGAGGAAAACAGTTTTTGTACTTACATTCCTCACTTGCTTAGAGAAAAACAGCTCTTGTACTCACTTTTCTCACTTGTCTGGACGAAAATAGTTTTTTTATTGAGGCATGTCTAAGGGTCGGCTCCCAGTGTTCTCTGCTGTCTATCTGATGAATCTGGGCATCTTGGGGCAATATAGCAATTGCCTCATGTACACAGACAACCCTCTCCTCCTACCACCCAACACTATAACCTGTGAGAAATGCACTTATCTAGCCAAACTGGAGGTAAAGCTCTCTCCAACCAAGACTGAACTTGACAGTCAACAGGAGAAGGTAAACACTTGCACCACACTCATCACATAGTTCCACTAAACCGACACCACCAAAATCCACACATAGAAATGCAAAAACATTTGTGGAGGCTCTCAGTAATAATCTGCTCAAGCAACAGAGACCTCCAAAGCAGAAACACAAGCAACCTCCACCTCCCAACACAACCCAAATGACACATAGCCCACAGACTCAGTGTGCCACTCAACCACAGCCCATAAGACAAAACAAAGTACCCAACACACTAGTCATAGGTGACTCTATAGTCAGGCACACTGATGTCCCACTCACCAGGCAAAACAAGGAGAAGGTTGCTGTCAGCTGCCTGTCGGGTGTTAGGATTCACCACATAACCCATGCACTCAGGTCAGTCTAGAACAAGTAAAAATATGATTCTGTCATTGTCCATGTTGGTGTTGAATTACCAGAGACATACCTCCCTGGACTACATGAAAAGAGACATGGAAGAGTTCTCTGATCTTGTAGCCCAGGCAGGCATGACCCCAGCCCTGAGTAGCATCCTGCCATCACCCAGAATTATACCGCAGTACAAGGACAAAATGATTGACTTCAACAATTGCCTAAGCTTCTGGTGTCATTTTAAGGGGATCCAGTATCTGTCTGTCTGGGACAACATGGTCGACAGACCACAATGCTTTGCCAGAGAAGGTTCAAATGACAAATTCACCACTGTAACAGGAACAGGCAAGTAAAAACTGAGGGTAATGTTACTCAGAAGTCTAAATCTCAAAATGCACTCCCTTGAGACACTCCTTAAAATGGAGAACATCCATATCTGTGCAGTGACTGAGATCTAGTTCAAGGCTCCAGAGAGCTCCCCTGCATTACCAGGCTATAACTCATACCACACTTTTCGGCCATCTAAACTGGACCGAAACACAAAAGGTGGATGTGTGTCCATATTCATTAAGGATATCCACACCTCCAGGCTAGTTGCTCAGCATAATGCATCCGAGGTTATCCAAGTGCAACTCTAGGCAAAACTGCAATCCAAATTGTAGCTTGCCACAGATCCCTCACCATGCAACAGTATTCCCACTCCTCTTTTCTTGATGTACTTGAAAATATTAGTGTTCAACCCAACACCCTAATAATGGGCAATTTTAACTACCCCACCATTACTCATGTACCAACTCCTTCACTCAACGCTTTCCGGAATTCATAAATTCCAGTACCCTGGATCAACTTATCTTCACCACATCATGGGGCAATAATATCCTAGAGCTAGTCATTACCAACATGAGTGACCGGTGTTCCACACCTGAAGTCAGCACCTCGGTCAGATCTGACCATAAGCTAATCACGCTAGATATCCACATCCTGCCCCCACCCCCCATTAAGGAAACCATGGTAAAACATTTCTCCAAAGCCAACTTCATGCAGATGGACAATACAGTTATGGCTGCTGACTCCTACACAAATGCACTCTATAAGCACTTACACGAGTGCAAGGATTGTGCTATCCCAAACAGAACCAAGATGCTATCCTCCAAAAAAAGGAAGCCAATCTGTTGGTCTCCTGTCATACACAAACTATAACAGGAGGAAGAAACTGTTGCAAAAGAGAGTAAAATCCCATGAGTGGAGGAGCTCTCTGGTCAGCCTCAGTAAGTAACTGAGATCCCTCATAAGATCCTCCAGAGCTAGCTATGAAAAGAAAATCACCACTGATTCAAGGAACAGCCACAAAGCATTCTATAGCTATGTCAAGAATCTCAATGGCAACACCCAGATCTGCTCTGAGTAACAGCACAATGGCACGAAAATTACAGAACCAGCTGATATTGCCAACATCCTGGCAAATAAGTTCACTACTAACTTTACTCCCTATCACCCCCTAAAGGGCCCATATCTATACAGGAATAAAGCAGAATCCCTGTAATCACAACTATGCAGGTAAAAGCTGCACTCTCTAAAGCCAAAAACATGGCATCCATGGGACCAGACAACATCCCAGGCTGCATTTTACATGAACTTCAGAACGAACTGGTTCCCCACCTAAGCACCATGTTCAGTCATAGCCCCGTGTCAGGCTTTGTGCCCACTGAATAGTGCAGAGCAACAGTTATCCCACTACACAAAGGGGGAGCCACCACTGATCCCGGGAACTATTGCCCTATTAGCCTGATGAGCCTGGTCTGCAAGGCCATGGAGCGTATCATCATGGAACTCATAAACAAAGACATTGGTAACCTCCAAACTCTGAACCCCATCCAGTTCAAGTTTGTGAAAGGCAGATCATGCCTCCTGAATGTGATTGTCTTCTTTGAGACAGTCACCAAAGCTGTAGATGAGGGTAAGGTAGTTCACACAGCCTATCTTGACCTCACCAAGACTTTTGACATCATCCCCCATTCTGAAATTATAGCTAAACACACTAAACTATGTATACATCCCTACATCACAAGATAGGTTGCCAGCTGGCTCACTGACAGCTCCTGCACTGTAAAAGCTGCAGACTCCAAATCTGACTTCAAACCAGTGACAAGTGGAGTACCACAGGGTTCAGTCCTGGGACCTCTCCTGTTTTGTATCTGCTTCTCTGAACAGAAGGCCTTTGGCTAATGAAGTTTGCAGATGATTGCAAACTAGGAGCCATAGTTGAGTCCCCAAATGATGTGGACATCCTACAGAAGGGCCTCACTGAGACAGATGCCTGGTGTCAGAGCCATGGCCTCAAGCTCAGTGCCAAAAAGTGATTGTCATCTCCATTGATAAAAACTCTGTACCCATGAACTACCACATAGGCGGCAGTCTACTTAACGCCAGATATGTGATAAGAGACCTTGGGACCCAGGTGGACAGTAGTCTCTCCTTTGATAATCACATTGCCACATAGTCAGGAAATCCTTCTACATGGCACACATCATCACAGAAGGGTTCTCATCCAGGAAAAAAGAGGTCATTGTTCCCCTCTACTCGACACTCATTAGACTCATTACAGAGTACAACACCCCTTTTGGAATGTACCTCACAAGAAATTTGCAGCAGCTGGAAAGGCCACTGAAGTACCTCACAAAGAGGGTCACTGGCCTCAAACAGATGCACTACATTGACCGTCTCAAAAAACTTCAGCTTTACTCTGTAGCATATCACCTTCTCCAAGGTGATCTCTGCCTAACATATACAGCTATGTCAAACCCAGAGCTGTTGGACATGCTACACCTAAAGAAATCCCAATCTCTCTGAGCTACATGATCTAGGGACCTAAACCTTGTCACCACAATAAACAGGACATGCTGGAGGGATAGGTTCCTGTCCCAGAGACTTCCAATACTCTGGAACAAGCTACCCATCTATGTTAAGCAAAGTTCCTCATTAGAACTCTTCAAGAAAAATCTTGATGAGTGGATGGGAAATAGGAAATACACCCTGGGGATCACTTCTGTGGCTCTGTTGACAGGTGCACAGGAAAATAACTTTCTTGGGTGGCATAAGCCAGGGAGCCTTGTTGGCTAGGCTTACGTAGGACCTTGGAACCGATAGCCTAGTACCTAGCTATGAACCTATGTCCTTATCACAGATTAATGTCAGACATTAGAGTTTCATACTTGTGTTTTTTCAGTTGCAGCACTTTGGTCAAAATATGATGTTCTAAAAAATACACTGTTCTATTACTTTTTCGGTGAACTACAGTAATATTTAATGTGTCCCTCATTTCTAGTGTTTCCCCTCCACTGTTTTACAGTCAGTACTCATAAACATAGGAGAAGAATCCACTTGTGGTACAAAGGGCTTCTTTCTTCTGTGGAAAGCAGGAAGGTGCAGGGTTGAAATCCTTCTTAGTGACTTTACATAATAATATCTATAGGGAGATTAACATAATGGTTAAGATATTTGCCTTGCAGACACAAGGTGCAGTGTTTGTTTCTCATGTGGGTTCACTGGCTAGGTTTAAAATGGCCCATAAGAGCAGTTAGCCTAGTACAAACCCCCACACACACCATACCTCTCAACCACTCAATGCAAGAAATCTGGACAAAGCCAGAAATAATGGAGGGACAAAAGGTCAAAACAGAGATAGATTTGAAATATTGCTCCTGTAAAGTTAGAAGTTGCTAGAATAACAGGTTTTGAATTACTATGAATTTTCTGAAGGATATGACATCTGAAACTCAAATGTCTGTCATTATTTAGCATTATTTAGTGACTTCAATCCTCAAACATTTGCCAGAAAACCAAAAATTATATGAAGAACAGACCAGAAATATGAGGGAAAAATCTGGACATTCTGCAAAAATCTGGACATTTGAGAGGTATGAACAAATACACACACACACACACACACACACACACACACACACACACACACACACACACACACACACACACACACACACACACACACACACACATACTCTCTCTCATCATACATCAAGCACACCCACTGAAGCATGCAGCCACAAACATACACAAACGCATACACCCCTCATCACTACCGTCTGCTAAACTCCCCAGCACTTACCTGTAAAATGATCTCTTTCTTTGACAGTAATGGATAAACATGAACTTTTGGCTTTGCTAATTAACAGGGCTGGCAGTGTTTTTTTTTTTTGCACCCAAGCTGTTCTGTGAGTTGGCTGGCTATGTAAATCAATGCAGGCATTTCTGGGGAGAGCATAGGTTCATAGGATCATACTAGGCTATCTGCCCTAGGGCATTTATAAGCCTAGCCAGAATGTGTTTGGCTTTCGCCACCCATTTTAAATTTATTTTGCTATGCCCTTTTTCGAGGTTAGTATACTGTGCCTCTGTCTAACAGTGACACAGAAGTGATACCCAGGGTAAACCTACGATCTCCCATCCACTCATCAAGATTCCTCTTGAAGAGAGTCAATGAGGGACTCTGCCTAACCTAGACTGGGATTTTATTCCAGAGTGAAGGGAGCCTCTGGGTTATGAATCTGTCCCTCCAGCATGTCCTATTTATTTCAGTGCTGAGGTTCAAGTCTCTCAAGCACGTAGCTCGATGGGATTTGGATTTTCTGAGGTGCAGCATGTCCATTAATTCCGGGTTGGACATGGCTTTATACATCAGGCACAGATCGCCTCTGAACAGGCGGTATGCCACTGAGTAGAGCTGGAGTTTCTTTAACCGGGCAGCATATGGCATCTGTTTGAGCCCTTTGATCCTCTTGGTGAGACTCATTATCATATGGTACTCCCCCAGAATGGTTCTTTTTTTGTGTGGTAAGCCAGAGGGTCAGCCCACTGTAGTGCTACACCTCATCAAGTAACACCACTGTGGTAAGGGTATCCCTGGATTGAAAACGGCTACTGTCAAGAATAAATAAGGTTTGTGTGTTTGCTAAACTGAGTGTTACTGTTTTCTGTGAACCTGTTTGCTAAAGTGAGTATACCTGTTTTCTTTGATGCTGTTGTGTTACAGGTACTATGTTTAAGTTGTGAGTAGTGTAAGTGTAGTGCTTTCACAATGCCTGGGGACTTTTTTGACTACAAACTGCCTCCTGAGATTGACTTTTCTTGCAGTACTTTCAATGAATTTCAATTCTATGAACTGAATTATTCCAATAACATGGACAATATTTTTTTTTCTCCAGCCAACTTACCCACAACATTACGTAATTCATTCACTTTTTGCTTTCCTTATGGTCTTTTTCCCTGTATTGACTTATTTATTTTTTATAATTTACATTTTTTGTCTTTATTTTCAAGGTCACTTACTTTTGTACTGATAGTAAATAAGCTTTGACAATTGTTTTCTTTATATCTACAGTAGTTAGCTTCCAAATAGATGTTCTGCATCTCACATTGCTGCAGTCCTTACATATGGGGTAGTCCGCTGTCCTCGGTCGGCCCAAATACCAAAGTATTAGGCTGACGTCGGTCATGGGCGCTCAGAACTGACATCAGAACGTCAGTGTACAAAAGCGCATGACCGACGTCATATCCTCAGTCTTTTTTGCCGCATGGTCCGATGCAGAAGCAGCGTTGCAAGTCGTTCTGAAATTTATTGGGAATATTTTGGTTTTTTCTTGCCTCAGTTATTTACCGAATGTCAGAAAAAGTGAATAATTGTATTTCTTGTGGGAAACAGATACCGCATAGAGATTATCATTCTTTGTGTATTCCTTGTTTGGGTCCTGAGCGTGCTAGGTTTAATAAGCGCACCATAAAACGAAGGTTAGATTGCGCTAGGCTGGTCTTCGGTAAGCGGTATAATTATAATATGCCGTCGGATACTCCGATGACGCAAAGACAAAACTGTAAAACCCAGACAGGATGAGTCATCCGTTCCGGACGCCGGTTCTTTAGAGGCTTCAGTGGAACCGGTGGTTCCGGCGGAGGCTTCACTTGAGTCTCAGGGGGAGACTTTGATTTTGCAAGATGTGGCCTCTCAGGAGGCAGGTCAGGCTGAGGGGGCTTCTCAGGTTACTGTTCTCCCTTCCCTTCCTAAGGTGGTTAGGCCTTCTCCTTCTGTTTCTAAGGCTTCTTCCAAAGGCAGGACTGGTTTGTCTTCTTCTGGTGTCAGTCCTAGTTCAGCAGGGTCTGTGCCTAAGAAGCACATGCTTAAAATGGCAGAAGACTTGATTACTCTGATTAGAGGTTCTATGCCCCCTCCTGATAAGAGGCCTAGGGTGGAGCCAGAGTTGGAAAGTTTGGATCAGGCCTCTGATGATTCAGAGTCTTCGGCCGAAGACATTCAGGATTTCACTCCTTATTCTGACTCTGATGCAGAGGATTCCACTCCTTCTGCTTCTCCTCCAGAGGATTTTTCTTTTTCAGAAACACTTCATTCTATGAGGGAACATTTTAAGTGGGAAGGTCAGGATTTCTCTGATTCACGGAAGAGGCTTAGGGAATTTTTGTTTTTACCACAGCATAGACCCTTGGCTATACCCCCTGTTTTGGATGTTGTTCAAGATGTGTTCTCAGAGGCTTCCCTTAATCCAGATTCTCTGCCGCCAGTTAAACCAGATAGGTATTACAGGGTGCCTGAGGCTCATAAATACCTCTATAAGAGTCCTAGGGCAGACCCAGAAACTATTAGCCAGGGACCTAAGGGTGTCAGGGCCTCTGTTGTAAAAAATCCAGTTCCTCTAGATAAAGAGGCTAGAGCTTTGGATAGATGGGGTAAAAAGGTGTATACCTCTTCTACTTTAGCAATGAGGGCTTTGAATTGCCAGTTTCATATGTTGAAGTATCAGAATTTTCTCCTTACTCAATTAAAATCTAAAGTGGGTGCTCTAGCAGAGGGCATAGAGTGTAAAGAATTACAGGATTTGGTACATGTCTCTGAACAGGTGGGTAAGCATTCTTTACAGTGTGGTTTTGATGCCTTACAGGCCTCTTCCAGGGTGGCTGCCACTGGTTCAGTTCTTCGCAGGCACGCCTGGCTTAAGGATCAGAATTTGTCAGAGCATGTTAAGACCAGGATTTTGGATGCTCCTTTACAGTCTGAAGTGTTGTTTGGTCCACCTGTGGAGTCAGTCTTGAAGAAAATGGAAGACAAGGCTAAGTCTATGCAGACTGTTAAAGATTTTTTGCAGGTACAGCCTCCAAAGTTTAGTAGAAATTGGCCTACTAAGGGGTGGACGTATCCTTCCTCTGATTCTCAGTCTAGGGGTAGATCTAGGCGTGGTAGGGGCAGAGCTCAGAGTACCTTCAGGCCTAGAACATGGAGTTCACCTGCACAATCTTCGGGTGAGGGCAGGGGCCAGTCCTTTCATAAACAGGCCCAATGACCTGCATTTTCAGCTGCCAGATTCTTCTTGCCTGGCAGCACCTTTGGGAGGAAGGTTGGCACTCTTCAAACAAAACTGGCTTTTAATCACCCAGGACAAATGGGTATTGGACATTATAAACCAAGGTTACAAGTTTTATTTCCATACCTTGCCTCCTTTCAAAGGCATGCCAGACATTCCTCCTCAGCAAAGGCTAGAGGCTCACAAGCAGATTTCTTTACTTTTTCAAATGGGAGCTGTACAACCGGTTCCTCTGTCAGAAGTGGGCCTAGGATTTTATTCTCGCCTGTTTCTAGTACCAAAGAAAGGGAACACGTGGAGACCGATTTTGGATTTATCTATCCTCAACACATATCTGGACATTCCAAAGTTCAAAATGTTGACGTTACAACAGCTTTTACCTCTGCTGGGCAAAGATCACTGGATGGTAACTCTGGATCTCAAAGAGGCTTATCTTCATGTTCCTATCAGGCCCAGTTGCAGAAAGTTCCTGCGTTTTTGGGCTGGGACTTTTCATTATCAGTTCTCTGCATTGCCCTTTGGCTTATCTACTGCGCCCAGAGTGTTCACAAAGGTTCTGGCTCCAGTGATAGCCTTCTTCAGGTTAAGAGGAATACAAATTTATCCTTATTTGGACGATTGCCTGATTCTGGCTCAAGACAAGGACGAACTTCTTCATCATCTGCAGTATGTGATGGCAGTGTTAAGGTGCCTAGGGTATTCTGTGAACGAAACAAAGTCCAGTCTAGTACCCTCTCAGGACATGTGCTTTCTGGGTGTGAGACTGAATACAGCATCCCAGATGGCCTTTTTGACCCCGGACAAACAAAAGAATCTTTCTCTTTACTTCCATCAATTGTCTCTTCGGTCCAGGCTGACTGCAAGGACAGTCCTTCAAGCCTTGGGGTTCATGGCATCTTGTATTCTGGTGCTTCCCAATGCCAAACTGCATATGAGGAAGCTTCAATGGTATCTCAAAATGTATGGACACAACACTGCCAAGATCTGGACACTGTCATTCAAATAATACCTTGCATTCAAAAGGAATTTTTGTGGTGGGCTCAGGAATGTCACCTAAACAAGGGACTCTCTGTGACCCGACCAGAGGCGAGTCAGATTCTAACGACGGATGCCTCAGACAAAGCAGCACATCTCAATGGAAAATGGGTACAAGACACGTGGCCTGCCAGACTTCAACATTTGCATATCAACTTGAAGGAGATGTTAGCAGTCCAATTTGCATTGATGGCTTTCAAGGATTTACTTCTCCCAGGACAGGTGTCGATTCAAACAGACAACACAACTGTCATGTGGTACATCAACAAGCAAGGGGGAACACATTCGTACCCTCTTTGCAGGCAAGCAATGATTTTGTGGGAGACTGCTCTCAGTTTACAGCTAAATCTTCAGGCAAGGTTTCTACCAGGAGCACAGAACTCCTTAGCAGATGTGTTGAGCAGACAGATAGTGGATCCCCACGAGTGGAAATTGGATCCTCATGTATTTCGAAAGTTGACAGTGTTATGGGGAACTCCAGACATAGATCTGTTCGCTTCTCCACTAAACTACCAGTTGCCAAAGTTTTGCACAAAAATGTTTCATCCCACAGCTTGGAGGGTGGATGCTCTATCATTCAGTTGGAGCAATCTTCACGTCTATGCCTTTCCATCTCTGCCTCTCCTCCCAAAGGTACTCTTGAAGGTCAGATAGGACAAGCCATCCATGATTTTAATAGCTCCAGATTGGCCTCGACAACACTGGTACCCACTACTGAGAAGTTTGGTACGGGAGCCTCCATGGCCTTTGCCTTCGATTCCACACCTTTTGTCTCAGGAGGGCAATCACTTACTCAATGTCAAAATTCAGTCTCTGCATCTAACAGCCTGGCATATTCTGTTCTAGACCCTGGAGGGTCCCAGCTTCCACAACAAGTTTTGAATGTTATTTTGGAGGCCAGAAGGCCTAGTACAAGGAAAGTTTATGCTGATAAATGGAGGAGGTTTTTTATTTGGAGCAAAGCAAAGGACTTTGATGTTTCCAAGCCTGATTTAAGTGTTTCTCTTCAATATCTTACTGAGTTATTGGACAAGGGTTTGTCTTTCTCCTCTATAAAGGTTCATGCTGCAGCCATTTCTGCTCACTATGACTGTGACCCTCCATTATTCTCTCATCCTTTATTTAAGCAATTTCTTAGAGGGGCAAAGAACATAAGACCCCGAGCTCCTACTCCTGCTTGGGATCTCAATTTTGTGTTGGAGAAACTCACTCTACAACCTTTTGAGCCTGCAGCTACTGCCGAGTTGAAGTTTTATCATGGAAGACTGCTTTTTGTTGGCCATTACCTCTGCGAAGGGTTTCTGAATTACAGGCCCTTATGGCAGTTGAGCCTTTCTAATTTTTCATAAGGATAGGGTATCTTTACTAATCCTGCCTTTATGCCTAAAGTTGTTTCTAGTGTGGCCTTAAACCAAACTATTCATTTGCCTACTTTTATGCAAACCCCAAAATAAAGGGAAAAGATTTTGCACACTTTGGATATTCATAGGCAGTTACGTTATTTGAGCAGAACTAAAGGGTTCAGGCAGTCTCAGCAGTTGTTTGTTTCTTTTGCTTTGGGTTCTCAGGGAAAACCTGTTTCAAAACAAACTATTTCTAAGTGGATTGGTTTTTGTATTGCTTTCTGTTATTCCCATCATGGTAAGGAGATTCGCTGGAATCAGGCCTCATTCCACTAGGGCTACTGCCACTTCTACAGCCTTTTAGGGGGTAGCTACTAAAGATATTTTGGAAGCAGCTACTTGGTGTTCAGTGCATACTTTCTAAACATTACCACCTTCCACTTTATTCTAAATCTAGGGCTGGATTTGCCACTGCAATTTTACAGGGCATTTGGCAGCTCCCAATGCTTTATGATTTTGCCAACCTCCCTTTACCTCTGCTTTGGGATTCTACCCATATGTAAGGACTGCAGCAATGTGAGATGAAGAACATAGTACAGTTTTGTACCTACCATAAATGTAGATGTTGATCCACATTAGTCCATCTCTACCTCCCTCCTTCCCCTCTGCAGTTTGGAATGGTGGTGTGGTTTGGGTGGTAGTTACTGTTTGTACTTGTGTTTTTGGGGGAATTTTCTGTTTTTTGGCTGTGGCCTTTCTTTTTAGGGACTTCTGACATCTGGGGCAAGAAAAGACTGAGGATATGACGTCGGTCATGCGCTTTTGTACCCTGACGTTCTGATGTCAGTTCTGAGCACCCATGACCGACGTCAGCCTAATACTTTGGTATTCGGGCCGACCGAGGACAGCGGACTACCCCATATGTAAGGACTGCAGCAATGTGGATCTTCGAACATCTACATTTATGGTAGGTACAAAACTGTACTTTTATTTTACATCAGATGTACTCAGAAAAATCCTCATCAGATGTACTCAGAAGAATCATTACCACTACCTGAGATTCATTAATTTCATGTCTTAGTTTTCTTGCTATTAAAAATTATTTGTTGCCACTTTGGAAGATGAAACTAGTTATTTGACAACTAATTTTGTGAAATTTACTCCTGGCACAAATGTGCATAAAGGGCCATTTTAATTAATCAAGTTGATTTTTTACTGTTTTGTGTGCTTTGTACAAATGTGATTTAATTTGAGAACATACCTTTCAGTAGTGTATAAAGGCACATTTTGCCTGAGGTACCACTACTGAAATTGAATGAGTGGTAAAGGCATAAGCTACAGAGATGTTTAAGGCTGCATGCAACTGATGCACAATGGATGAGTTAAAGAAAATGTTAACAGGTAAGCATTCTGTCCACACAGTTTCTTCTCAGTAGTGACCCAGGAACAGAGCCCATTTAAGCGTGTTGTTTAGGGTTACATAATATTCAAATCAAGGCTGTGTGATTTAAACCCTAGTCTGCTGACAGGGCCTTCATCTAGCAGAATTCAGTTTTGGATCTTTGTGAAAATATGCCACTTTTTTTTTTTTACAAGAGGTGTTTAAAACTTTGTATTATAGTGGTTTACTTAAACTCTTAAACAGTGTGTGCCATTTAAAGGGATAAGAAGAAATGAAGAAAATGTCATAAATTGGCATCACTCATTTGAAAAGTAACAAATAACGATCAAAATTGTTTGTAATAATTAAAAAGGAAGTAGCACACTAATGCAGTCCCTGCTTCATTGCAGGAAAAAATATTACATGCAGGTGTTTACCCACATTGCAGTGTGTGTCTCCATAGCTATGATGACAGGATTACTGAAAATTTAAATGCCAGGCACTAGTGCATGTAGTGGTGACAAGTCCTGCGAAGTGTGTCTGATACAGGAATCATCATTGTACTCCTGTAAGGAGGTTGATAGTTTTGTACCTAATGTTCCTGTATGCCCCGTTGCCTTGTATATAAATGTGCATTTCTCAGGCATAGCATGACCTTGACCGGTTATTGTTTTGTAAATAGAAACAATAACAGAGATTTGGGGGTTAAGTTGACATACCTCTGGGATACTGCATTAAGGTAAGTTAGAAGCATGTCAGAAAGGACACCCAAGAAATGACATTATGGAGTATGTTAGCACTGTAAGGGGAAGAAAAATGTTGGGATATTTCTGTTAAGAAGAAGACAGCTAAATGAACAATTCTTCCTCTCAATACATGAGAAATAAATGGCATTGCCCTCTCAAACTACAACAGTCTTGACCATAATCTGAATGAATTAAAGACAGCAGGCTAGATAACTTCAGAAATGTGAACATTTATTTCTAAAAGGAATTTCTTACACATTAGGTACATTTTACAGTTGGCATCACCGTGGCAGTGGTATTTTCTAATCACATTAGGTGCATTTTATTTTCTAATCACATCAGGTACATTTTACAGTTGGCATCAGCTTGGCAGTGGTATTTTCTAATCACATTAGGTACATTTTACAGTTGGCATCACATTGGCAGTGGTATTTTCTAATCACATTAGGTACATTTTACAGTTGGCATCACCTTGGCAGTTGTATTTTCTAATCACATTAGGTACATTTTACAGTTGGCATCACCTTGGCAGTGGTATTTTCTAATCACATTAGGTGCATTTTGCAGTTGGCATCACCTTGGCAGTGGTATTTTCTAATGGATCTTGCTTTAAGTGGTGCTGATCATTCCTTTGAAAAGCAGAGAGAGTCATTTTCATCTAACCATGTATGACAGTTATCTTATTCAGGAATACAGGCTGCTTACTGTTGTTTGAGGTTATGCTGTTCATTTGGACTTACTTTGCAGTAAAATCCCTCATACTAGGACACTTTATCTGTAGGTATAGATACAGAATCACTAAAGTGTTTGAATGTGTGTGTATTTGTATATAAAGAGAAAAAATGACAAATGGATGGAAGAGGATGGAAGGAAAACATTAAACAAGAGGAAAGGAGAGAAGAGTCAGAGTGAACTTAAAATAAAGATTTACACATACAGAACATCTGTGGTCCTTTATTTATACTGTTTTTGAGAACATTGTTAGACAAAGCACTGAAAGTGAAAATGGCTTGCCCAAGGACACAGTGTATCTTGCAGTGTCAGAACCAGTAGTCTTTATTTTCACATTCAGTGATACAGTTGCGAGCCTCTTTGTGGCCTTGTTGCATATTTCCACAGGTGTCCCTATGTGTATCCTTGCATTTGACTTCACATGCTAACACAGACAAAAGACACATTACAGAAGTATCAGGGAAAAAATAAATCCACCATGCAGGGTTCGCAAGACTCTCTTTTTGACTCCTGTTATCACACAAATGTAAAGTAATGAATTTTTTTATGAAATTAATGCAGAATTTATATCAAAAAACTTTTACAGTAAAACACTGATATAAATAGCTAAATAAAAACAAAAGGCAGAAATCCAAGAGGCAAGTCTCCACACTTTTATTAAATTTAGCACTTTCATCCTAGGTTTGACAGGACTTCATCAGAATGCCATTAAAAAAATGGATGGTTTTATACCATAGTAGCAATCACATGGTCCACAACATCAATTGAATGCTTGACATTAATACCATTCTTAAAAAGACATAGGATCATAGGATCATAGCATCATAGGAGATTACTAGGTTATTGACTCAGAGGTCATTTCAATCCTAGCCATTTCATCCCAAATTAATGCCATATAAATGTTAGTTTATACACAAGATTGCATTTAGTAGTGACTGCCCATATCCAGGAGGGTTGTAGGCGCTATTCATGGTAAGAATTTACTGTTTCTCATCCACTTGTCCAGGTTCCATTTGAACAGTGTCATAGAGGTGCTCTGTTTCACATGGATAGGTAGCCTATTCCAAAGATGGGGCAGTCATGGGAAGATAATTCTGTCCCTCCAACAAGACAACAAGAATTGTTGCATATGAAGTAAAGCCAGGGAGTTGTATATAAGTGGTTATTTCCAGTTGGCGAGAGGACCGACAAGGACCGACCGGTAAGTTGATGTGAAAGGTGATGTGCGGGGCAGCGATAGAGATGAATAGAGCGCGCGGGTAGCCTCGTCGATAGTAAGTGGAGTGGCGGAGAGAGGGAGCAGTCAGTGTCGTTGTTGATTTGTGGTTAGGGTGTGGGATAGTGTGATGTGTAGTAGTGGTAGTGTCTGTGAGAGGAGGTAGGGGGGTAAAAGGGGTGTGTGTGATGTGCGGGGAGTAGTTTAGGGGGGAGGTTAAGTGACTTAGGTTTGGAGACGGGTATTGTTTGTGTCGGTGTAATTGTGTTGGTTTTATCAAGACACTAGATGGAGTGTGGTTTCTGTCATTTGTTTGTTTTGCTAGAGGTAAATAACCCCTCAGTTGGAAACAAGTATAGTAGACCCATATATATATATATATATATATATATATATATATATATATATATATATATATAGTAGGCCATATGCAAGTTTTCTTAAGGCAGTTCCCAATGAGAAATTCAGAGAACTCTAACTTGGGACCCATCCTTAAAGCATTGAGAAAGACAGTATATCAATAAAACACTATTCCAACGACACTTTGGCAGACAGTTTCTTTCACTGGTTTTCCATTTCTACACAACATGCCATTATAATAAATTCTTCCACACTAAGTCTTGGATGCTAATCAAAAAGGTAAAAAACAGAGCAAGGCTAACAAAAAAATACAATTAAACCATTCTTCCTATAAAGACTGCAGTGAACTCTATTTTATATTCAGTTTTGTCAGCTAGATCTTCCTGACAAGTGCCTAACTTACACTTACCATAAACCACAGTAAGTAACTAGCTGCTCCTCTTCAGGGTGCACACATCGGCAATGGCAAAGTAGCTGAAACTCCAAGTCCTGGAGTGAGCTAGGGCCTGGAATTTAGAAACTAACTCTAAACAACAGATAAAACACAAAAAGCAGCTAAACATATCCCAAGCAGAGTGATGCTTTGGTTAGCCAAATTGTAGCAATGGTAAACATGGCAAACTACCAAGAGCAGAACAGCCAAATGTGATTTCTGCATCTGCAAGTCTTACTTAGCTGCAAACAGCAGCAGAGTTTAGTCTCATCTAGCCAGTAAGATTTAGATGGAGGCAAGAATGTAGCCAGCAATTTATAAAGTTTACACCCAGGACCCATATCACACCACCACCTGAAAAAGGTATAGATCATGTCATGGTATCCTGTACACAGTGCAGCCATTCTCCTGCACCATTAAAAGACATTGGTCATCCAACAGCATTATAATACAGCTCACACATCATCCTGATGAACACTGTTTTATTATTGCAGTAAAGTAGCTCCTTGGTTTGTAGGCTTATAGGTTTATACCCAAGTCATTGGACAGTCTACAGACAATTAAAATACTAGCCAATAATTTGTATTGAAATGTTCCAGTTAAAGATAAACAATGATAATTTAAGTTTGTTCCTCCAGTTGTCTAGTTTTACTTTGAAGTAGAAAGAGAAATACTCTGTTTGTTATGCAGTGTAAATTTGTTCCAGAGGTGGAAGATATGTTGGCTTATGAATCTAGTATGTAAGTATGTCTTTTTGTTTGGCTTTAACTAGGTATTTGTGGAATCAGTTGATGCCATTTCTTAGGTCACTGTTAGAGGAATGGGAGGGTGGCCTAATGGTTAAGAGGCTAGCCTTACAAGCACAAGGTGCAGGGTTTGAGTCTCACAAGGGATAATTAGCTAGGCTTACAATGGCTCGCAAGGGCAGTTAGCTTAGTACTAACCTATGAAGTATTCTAATACTAAAGGGTTATTTTGCCAAGATAACCTAATGTACAGCAGGTGTACTAAAGCCAAAACCATCCATACACTCATACAACTAGTGTATAACTTAAGCCTGTGAATATAAGTTGACATAAGCAGACAGGACAGAAGATCCTCACATTTTCTTGTTACAATTTGGAACATAATATCTCACACCCATCAATCTGTTCTCTGCATTGTTGTTAGCTGATACAATTGCTTTTGCTTATTCAGATAAGCACCCTAATGATAGAACTAATGAGAGGGTGGCCTAATGGTTAAGGTGTTAGCCTTACAAACACAAGGTGCAGGGTTTGAGTCTCCCAAGGGATAATTAGCTAGGCTTACAATGGCTCGCAAGAGCAGTTAGCTTAGTACTAACTTATGAAGTATTCTAGCACTAAAGGGTTATTTTGCCAAGATAACCTAATGTACAGCAGGTGTACTAAAGCCAAAACCATCCATACACTCATACTACTAGTGTATTACTTAAGCCTGTGAATATAAGTTGACATAAGCAGACAGGACAGAAGATCCTCACATTTTCTTGTTACAATTTGGAACATAATATCTCACACCCATCGATCTGTTCTCTGCATTGTTGTTAGCTGATACCATTGCCTTTGCTTATTCAGATAAGCACCCTAATGGGAAACC
Organism: Protopterus annectens; assembly: GCF_019279795.1. Taxonomy (NCBI): domain Eukaryota; kingdom Metazoa; phylum Chordata; order Ceratodontiformes; family Protopteridae; genus Protopterus; species Protopterus annectens. The sequence goes on from NC_056750.1 coordinate 133,687,620, forward strand.
TTCTTTTTCTTGTATTTCCTCTAAAAAAGATTTGTTAATGTCAGATAAGACAGGGAAGTGTGACAGTGGTAGGGGAATACCTTATAAGGACCTCCTCTCCTAGTGCTTATTTTGTCTAAGTGCTGAACATGATTACAGAAATTGTTGTATCTGTCAGTCATTTGTTCTGAAAATGATTTTCTTTGCTAAATACATACTTAGAGACCCAATGTCTAAAGTGCCTAGTGCAAACCAAAATGGAAAAATCCTCAGCTGTGGACATCCAACTCACAGCAAAAACGACATTCAAGAGGGCTAGGCCTGAACCACCTGCTGTCTAGTCAGATTTGGATGCAGCCATTGAGGTGCTGCAGGAATCTGAAGTATGTCCAACTCTTTCTCAGGCATCTGCTACTACAACCCTGCCAGAGGCCAGTATGGTGTCTGACTCTTACATGTCCAACAAGACCAATCATACCAATATGGTTGAGAAGAAGGAAAGAAAGGTAATCATTTTAGAGAGACCAGAGCGCATTTCTTAAATCACCATAAGGGAAAAGGTGCCTAGAACTTTGACTGAGGTTCATCAGGGTTCTGACCTATGTGTTTTTATGAGGGCAAATGTTAGCCCCCAAAAAAGAAACAGAAATCAAAAAATGTTTCTCCTGCCTAGATGTCCCAGGAAAAGGAATGGATAGAGTTTTCACAGGGCATATGCTAGGCCATCTTGTCTCTGAACCCCATTCTTTTCTTTCTACTCTTTCTCTCCACTCCCCCCTCAATAGAGACAACAGGAGTCTTTATCTGAGGAGGAGGAGGAATCTGACTCAGATGAAGATTCCTTAGTAAACCTCATCATAAATCCATTCTCCTGGTCAGCTTGCTTCTGATGATGACACCATGTCTCCTGATTCCATCATTAAGGAAATTCATTCAGGGAAATTATAACTAAAACAATGCACAACACTTTGATTAGGAATCCATACAAGTGTCTGATGTACAAAAAAAGTAGTGTAGTCTACTGGAGGTAGGAGCACCTTTGCCTTTGCCTGTCCCTTCCATCATGGAGGCTTTCCTAGATGCTGTTGAATACATGTATAATTCACCTGCTTCCCAGCCTCCAACTCCAAGAAGCCTGGTTTTATAAGGTGCCTGAGGACCTCAGGTTTCTCCACTTGAATCCTGTAGCAGATCCTTCTGTTTTCTCTGTTTCCACTGACAGAATTACTTAGCTTATGCCAGTGGCGAATGTTTTGTCATCTGACAGAGATAGTGGGGCTATTGACAGGTAATGTAAGAAGTTTTACACTTCTGTCACTCTTGCCTTTAGAGCTTTAAATTACCTGACCCAAATGACTAAATACCTTCTGTCCATATTAAGAGACTTAAACAAGGCTGACCAACCTTGAGGCTTCTGACACAAAGCAACACTTGAGCTCTATGCTTGACCAACCTACATAAGTTGCAAGGCCTTCCATTAAATACAGTTATACTGCTGCACAGGCTTCTTCCAGATCTGCTGATACTGGGTCAGTTATTAGAAGATGTGCTTGTCTTCATCTTCAGTCCTAGTCTTAGGATATTAAGGTCAAGCTTTTGAATTTCCCCTTCATGCAAATCTTTTATTTGTGCTCTCAGCAGCAGAACTTTTCAAGACTGCGCAAGAGAAGGGTAAAATGAACCAAGATTTAATCATTTTTTTTACATCAGTGCCTAGGTACCATAGCAGAGAAATTTTCCAGCTAAGCCAGGGTTACCACCTGTCATTTTTTGCAAGGGACAGTCCCTCTTTGAGCAGTTATGTCCTGCAAAAAAACCTAAAAAAAATGGCAAAAATATTTCCTAAGTTTTCTTTAATAGTTGCATAAAAGTTATTTTGTATTTGAAACACCTAAATGCTACATGAGATAACATAAGCTACTCAAATACTATAAGAATAACCTTTTATTTTGGCAAAAAAGTGATGTTTTGTCCTTTGCACTGGCTGTGGGTATATTTTGTTCTGCAAAAATCTCATGTTTCTACAAAACAATTTCCCACTTTGGACATTTGAAAAGGTGGCAACCCTAAGCTAAGCCCATTTCCTGAATCCACAGAGATCAGAAACCCTCACAGTAGGTCATTAAGCAGCCCAAAGTATTTCTTGAAAAGCCTTCCAGAGACTACAAACCTGGAAAACTACATTTTCCAGAAAAGTCAGCCTGACTACCTGTTGCCACCTTCCTTCCTCCTCAGTCAAGGAATTCCCTTGTCAAAAAGGTTAACTTTGTCCCTTTCTGACTTGGAATTCATCAGCACAGACAAGAGGGTATTATCCATCATTCTACAAGTTTGCACGATGTCTTGGAGGGAAGTTCTATCTCTGAGGGGTATTCCTCCTCCTCCTTCCAATCAAATTAACCACTTCCGTCTCTGTTTTACAGGGTTTCCACCACCAAGGCACCATACATCCTGTACCAGACCAGCATCTAGGAAAAGGTTTTTATTCAAACCTTTTTTCTAGTCCCCAGAAAACAGAGAGCTTGGAGACCCATTGTGGACTTATCCTACCTCAACACCTTTCTAGAGGTACCATCTTTCAAGTTGATCTCACAAGAAATTTTTCTTTCTTTCATTCTTCCTCAAACCTTTCTGGTTTTCCTTGAACTGAATGATGCATACCTGCAAATCCCTATTCATTACACCAGCAGAACAATCCTCAGCTTCTCTTTTTTTTTTTCATTCCACTTTCAGCAATTTACCCTTCAGTTTATCAACTACTCCTAGGGTTTTCACAAAATGCCTTTCTCCAGTGATTGCCTTTTTGTAGAATTCAGGGAATTCAGATTTTCCCTTACCTGGATGACCTTCTCTTCCAGGCTATGTCCTATGTCTTAGGACACCTTACATCAACATCTCAGTTTCACAGTCCACTGCTAGATAGACAAAGTTTAACCCTTAACCTCGAAAAATCTTCTCTAACTCCCTCACAAGATTTTGGTTTCCTGTGTTGTAGACTGGATACCCCTGAGATGACAGCCTTTCTTTCAGAAGAGAAGGTTTAGCCCCTCTCCATCTTCATCCATTTCCTTCTTCCCCTTCCGCCTGCCCAAAGACAGGAGAGTCTATGAACAATGAGGTACATGGCAGCAACCATTTCTTTGATACTTTTTGCAAAGCTACACAAGAAAGAGACAGTGGTACCTAAAGCTTGGTTTTGTCTCAGCACTGACTTGTAAATTCCTCTCCTTCCCTTTCTGAAGAAAGAGTTATATTGGTGGATATCTCAGTTCCAACTTAATCAAGGCCTTCCCTTTCTCCCATGGTAGAAAAACAAACTGCAAAAAGATCCAAAATCACACAAGGAATGCTGAGAACAAATCACTTTATAACGCAAAGCTTTCGGGTATGAACCCTTTCTCAATACTAAATACATACATATACACAAAGCAACTGCTTTTATACAGGCCTAGTAGTCATGTGACTGCAGCCAAAGTCACATGACCTATTTAAATGTGCAGTTTAAAAAATTATTTAAAGAAACATACTGCAAGAAAACATTTGTTAAAAAAGAAGCTACACATATGCATATATATGATCAAATTTCAAAGCAATATGAATCTAAATCTAGCACATATATATGCTTAATTATAAAAATATAAAAATATACATATATACCTATATGTTTAATACAAACTCTAAAAACATTAAAACATAGGTGTACACATACATGTACACAACAGATGCACTTATTAACATCAATGTATAAACATGCTCATGTGCACAGGCTGATAAAATATCATTTCAACCTACGTTGTAATCCAACAAGAATAGGTTTAATGCTTACTGTACTGTTAAGGCCAGGAGGACTATCAGCTCCCAAACGTACTATCCAGTGATATTCTTTAGTTTCAAGAAAATTATTAATATCACCACATCTGAGTGAGGGAATCACCAAATCAATAACTCTAAATCTAAATGTATGCCTGTCCCCACACATCTCAATATGCTTATACAAGGCATTCTGAGTATACTGCCTCCTGATTTCTGACTTGTGTTCAATAATCCTGTCCTTAAGTCTACGCGTAGTCTTACCAATGTAGTATGCAGGACATACAGAACATGATGCCATGTACACCACATTGGTAGTGGTACAAGTAGCTCTTACAGAAAATGTATATGTATGGTGTGTGATCGTATGCACATAACTATTAGATTTCACATATCTGATCAAGTCCGAACAACAGGAGCAGTTTAGACATGCATATGTACCAAAATTAGATGTAGAGTAGATGGGTCTATCAAAGCATAAATTCAAGGGAGGGCGAAAATCTTTATAGCATAGCATACTTTTGAGGGTTTTCATATTCCTAAAGCTAAAAAATGGCTTATCACCTAACAACTTTGTAAGTTCAGGGGATGCCATTAAAATAGGCCAGTACTTATAGATAGTGCGCTTAACAAGGGAGACCTTACTTGCAAAACCAGTCACATATCTAAATCTTTGCACAGTAGGGTTTACAACTTGATTTATCACAACATCAGGGTTCGTAAGATTATAATTCCTGAAATATGGGGCATATAATGAATGCCTGTTGTTAGATACCTGATTCTTCATCTCATTTAAAATAGACAATGCATAGCCACAATCAACAAAATCCTTAAATGTATCATTTAACTGTTCATTAAAGACAATATCGTCTGTGTTGAGCCTACTCACTCGAATAAATTGAGACTTAATCACACCTCGAAAGACATGCGGGGCATGCATGCTGTCCGCATGCACATATCTACCCACATATGTCTCCTTCTTAAAAACAGAAGTGCCCAATAATCCATCCTTGTAAAAGATGTTAACATCAAGGAAGGAAGCCTCTTTACTAGTAATGGTCGACTCAAACTTCAAAAATGATGTCGTGTTGTTCAAGTGTACAAGATATTCTTCTAAGCTGTCCCTAGATCCACTCCAAATTAAAAAACAATCATCAACAAACCGTTGATAGAACACAACACGTGTGTCAAAAAATTTTTTTTCCATCATGCAAATTGTCTAATTCCCACTGATGCAGTACAAGGTTTGCATATGTATTGGCCACGGGGGTGCCCATGGCGACCCCGTTGACCTGCAGATACGGTTGTTGATTGAAAATGAAAACATTATGGCTAAGTACTAGGTCCAACAATTGACATATATTTTGAATAGATTCACTAACTAAGGATTTTTCAGTAGTCAAAACTTCCTGATGGACTCTATGCCATACGAATTAGGGATAACAGTGAACAACGACACAATGTCTAAGGTGACAAATAGAAAATCATTCAGATTACATGGTTCACTGTAATGCCACTTTGAAAGTTTGAAGAGAAAATCACCAGTATCTTTCAAAACATAATTACATTTATCTAAAAAAGGAAACAATTGTTTCTGAAGGTAAACCGAAACAGGTTCGGTTACCCACCCATTGCCAGAAACAATGGGTCTCATGGGAGGGTCTAACAAACACTTATGTATTTTCGGAAGTCCGTATAGCTGAGGTATAGATGGACAGGGTACAGAAAAAAAGTTAAATAATTCCAAACTAATATTATTATTAAATTGCATGTCATAAACATGTAAATTAACGTCAGTAATATGTTTCTTTACATCCAGAAAACTATTTTTTTAAAGGACAAAGTATCCATTACTAGCTTATCCATTGATGAATTGTAGCAAGCTCTATCCATAATCACAATACTTCCACCCTTATCTGCCTGCTTAATGATGATTTCACTATTCCTTTTGAGATTCTGCAAGGCAAGATGTTGCTCATAGGTTAAATTATAAGTAAATTTTCTATCACAGACATTAAACTGTTGCCTAAAATCAGCTTCACAGACATTGCAAAAGGCAGTAGTAATAGGTGTATTCACAGGTATAAAAACACTACGTTTTCTAGGAATGTTATTAGGAGCAGTACTAACATTAAACAAAATTTTTAAATTTAAATTTCTCACAAACATTTTCAAGTCGGTAATAATATCAACTAAATCTAAATTAGTCATAGGTATGAAACTCAGTCCTTTTGAAAGAAGGGACACATGAGAATCACTCAAAACAAAGGATGAGAGGTTAAGAATACCTCTCACTACTTGCGGGCATTCTTGCCCTGTCTCAACGGACTGTCGTACTTGCGTTTCATTGAGGAAGTCTCTTGCTTCATCGATAATGGTTCCCTCTTGTTTAAAGAGTCCTGCACACGTTCCGGTTTCTCTAACTGAAACCGCTTCTCTGTGAAGTTTAAAGTCGACTGATGCGTTTTTTTACTAGCATGCTGCACATCCGATACCAGGTTCAAGGCAGCAGTTGATGAGGTGTCCATAGCGGACGTCATTACAGCGTCAGTGTTAACGCTACTAGAAGAGGCAATGGTTACAGACTCAGAAGGAGTTGAAGTGACAGTGTCTGTTTGTATAGAATTGGCGCCAACAGTCAAATTTGAATCAAGGGGCTGAAATACATCTAGCGCCCTAATAGAAGTACCAGCAAAAGTTTTTGCATTGTGATTCTTGTTAGATGTTACCATAGTTGATTCTCTTGGGTCATTCCTGGGCCAAGAGAAGATGTGACACACTCTGAAATCATTAATGTCTCGAGAAAGTTTTCTTTTCTTAACTAGTTCAAGCTTGTCATCTAATTCACGAAATTTAATGAATAGATGATTATATTTAGGTAACATCTCTGAAAAACATACAAGTGATTTCAGCTCTTCATCTAATTTGATAATTTCAGTCTTTAAATCTTGCTCAACAGACATAAAATACTCATTCATTAGTGACATATAGTCTAAGCTTAGTTTCAAATTCATTTGCTGCCACCTTTTGGGAATTCAGGGAATTCAGATTTTCCCTTACCTGGATGACCTTCTCTTCCAGGCTATGTCTTAGGGCACCTTACATCAACATCTCAGTTTCACAGTCCACTGCTAGATAGACAAAGTTTAACCCTTAACCTCGAAAAATCTTCTCTAACTCCCTCACAAGATTTTGGTTTCCTGTGTTGTAGACTGGATACCCCTGAGATGACAGCCTTTCTTTCAGAAGAGAAGGTTTAGCCCCTCTCCATCTTCATCCATTTCCTTCTTCCCCTTCCGCCTGCCCAAAGACAGGAGAGTCTATGAACAATGAGATACATGGCAGCAACCATTTCTTTGATACTTTTTGCAAAGCTACACAAGAAAGAGACAGTGGTACCTAAAGCTTGGTTTTGTCTCAGCACTGACTTGTAAATTCCTCTCCTTCCCTTTCTGAAGAAAGAGTTATATTGGTGGATATCTCAGTTCCAACTTAATCAAGGCCTTCCCTTTCTCCCAACCATTACCATCCAGGAACTCCACACACCACACAAATGCATCAGATCTAGCTTGGGAGCCTGGAGAGCCTCTTTTTCTGTTCAGGGCCAGTGGTCTCCAAAGCAGATGAGGAAGCACATCACTGTCAAATAAATGATGGCTCTTATTCAAGCCTTTAGGTATTTTCTCACTTATGGACGCCAGGACCTCTCTGAATTTTCACAGACAACACTATAGTCATGAGGTACATTGACAAGCGGTGGTGGGGGTTTAAGCCTTACCAGCTGTGCAGGCTAGTTCTTCTGGCATGGGATAATGCCATAAAGGCAAATCTGCTCCTACAGATTGTTTACATTCCATCCAAAGACAATGTACTTGCAGATTCTCTAAGTAGGTCCATGAAAGACCCTTACAAATAGATGCTAAACAGGGAGGACTTCCTGGACATAGTCCACAGATGGAGTATTCTTCAAATGGATTTGTTTGCATCCACTCAGAACAGACAGCTTACACTGCTTTACTCCAGGACTCCTTGTCTGCAGGTCTGCAGGATGGATGCCATGTCTTTCTGCGGGAAGTACCTGTATGCTTCCCCACCTCTTCCATTGATCCCAAAAGTCTTGCTGAAGATCCAAATGGACAGGCCAGAAATCTTGCTGGTGACTCTCTTCTGACAATGGCAACATTAGTTACCCCCTTCTTCTTTACCTAGCCAGGGGCAAGCATGACTAGTTTATACTACAAAGGGGACTTACATAGAAAAAAATGGTCTGTCTGCTTCATCCCAGCTTAGAGGCTGTCAACCAGACACTGTGGATGAAATAATTTTAATTCATTTCAGACACCAGTATTCTGAGGATGTGCTTCAGGTGTTACAGAAGGTGAGAAAACCTACCACTAGAAAGCTGTACATCTCCAAATGGATAAAAGTTTCTATCTGGTATATTAAAAGAATGAGAACCCCCTATAGGTGGTGGTCCCTAAAATGTTGTACTATTTGTATGAGCTACTCAAAAAATGACTAGCTTATTCCTCTGTAAAGGTGCACTTCTCTGCCATTTCTGCCTGCATGCCATGCAATCCTCCCCTTTGTTCTCAAAAATTCAAGTCAGACAGTTATTAAAGGGTGTCCTCCATGGAATCCACACAGGAGGGCTTCATATTGGAAAAAAAAATGACGTAGTCTCTTTTTGAACCAGTGACTTCTGCCTTCCTAAAGTTTTGTACTTGGATATCTGTTTTACTGGTAACCCTTACTTCTGCCAGAAAGGCTTCTGAGCTCCAAGCTATTATGGCCACCCATCCATTTCTTATCTTTCATAAGGATAGGTTTTCTCTTAGGGATAACCCTTCTTTTACACCCAAGATGGTCAATGAACTGTCTCTCAGTCAGGCTATACATTTACCTGCCTTCTTTCCAAGCCCATAGATCAGGGGTAGTAGTCTTCTGCAGTCACTGGATTTGCAGGCAACTAAGATTTTACCTTGATAACACAAAGACATTAGGAAGAAGGACTAGTATTTTGTTTCATCCATGAAGGCAATTTGGGTATCCTGGTTTCTAAGTTAACAATTTACAATTAGATCTCAAACCCCCTTTCCTTTTGTTATTCCCACCATGGCAAATCCTTGTCTTCACCTGTGAAAGCATACTCCACCAGAGTATTTTCTTGTGATGCTTTCTTCAAATGCTTTGATTGACTCCATAGCCTTGCTGGAAGTAGCCACCTGGTCCTCTGAACCTACCCTCACTAAGCACTATAAAGTAATCACCTTTTCTAGATCAAGGACTTCTTTAGCCGGAACAATACTTATTGGATACCACATCAGGTCATCTCAGCAAGATAATACATCAATATTGGAATACTGAAACAGTGATTTTTAGGACATCTACTGTTTAAGTAAGTTTTTTAACAACTGTACTTTCTATGAAGGAATTGGAGACCAAAGTGGGGGTGAACACAGGAGCACTCCCTGGACAGATGACTTGCTCAGAGTTGCACAGTGGGCAAATAGCTTATTAACAGCTCAGGTCTTTAATATTCTGCACTAATTGCTAGACTAGTTACTGTGCTTCTTTGCAACAAGTCTCTGCACAACAGTTTGGAAACCTTGAATACATCACAGTACTGTGACAATTCTCTGTTCAACATCAGGGTAGTCAGTCACATAGAAGTGCAGTCACATGACTGATGACAGTCATTACCATTCCTCTGTGCCACAACATGGCAGTTAAGCCCAGAGATTCATTCACACAAATGCCAAAATGCATCACTTGATCAGCATTAGCGCCACATATTGGCAGGTGATCTGATGCCAGTTTGCATGACTGATGAGCATTAGTGCTGCACCTTGACAGCTTGTCCACAGAAGTTCATTCATAGCAGTAACATCCATCATCTGCATTCATTAAGGCTGGGCCAGCAGAAACAGTGCTGTTACAGTTGCCTTAACCATAGTAGCAATAAGAATATCATAACAAAGTGACTGGTTTACAGTGACTAAGAACAAATCAACCGCAGCCAAAGCAAACAACAACACTCATTAGAGGAGTGCAGTTACTGTTCTGTTTAATTTAAAAATAGCAAGCATTATATTTTACAGGGGAAACATCTAGGTTAAGCTACATAGCACTGTAGTTTCATCTGATATACCTAACACTGCTCCACCAAATATCACAACATCCACCACAGCCATTCCCTTACAGTACAATTGTACTATATTACCATTACAACTACAAAGTTACAAAATTCAAACAAGGCACTGAACTAGGCTGTTTACACTGATTACAGGATGTCACAAGAACAAAATTTCCAATGTAAAATACCTTCTAAAAACAACCTCAGAGTATGCTGCTAAATGCTATGAGTCTAAACCAGAAACTGCACTCACTGGAAGCAATTCTCACCTTGGAAGATGCTGACATTACTGCACTCACTGAGACTTGGTTTAAAGCTGCGGAGAGCACCCCAGCTATACAAAGTTACATTTCCTTTCACACGTTCAGACCACAAACTGAAGGTGTGAGAACTAAAGGAGGTGGTGTGTAAATATTCATTAAAGATAAATACACCTCTAGACTGGTTAAACACGATTCCCTTGAATTACTTCAGGTGCAATTGACTGTAGGTAAGAACCCTCTTCAGGTCATTGTCAGCTATAGGACCCCTTCCATGAATCAGGACATTTACTCAACCTACTTGGATCTGCTTGAGTCAATTAAGATACAACCAAACACCCTGGTTTTGGGTGAATTTAATTACCCATCCATTGACTGGATAAAACTCACTTGCCCAAAGGTTCCTGGACTTTGTTAACTCTAATGTCCTGGACTAGCTGGTTGACACTTTCACAAGGGGCTCAAACATCCTGAATCTGGTACTCATGAGCATGGGGGACCGCAGCACCATTGCCAGTGTGTGGCCATCCCTGTTGAGATCGCAAATCAGTCTCGCTAGAAGTAACTATAACACAAGACCCCCCCGAGCAACTAGACAAAAACTTCTCCAAGGCCAAGTACAACCTCTTATGTGACAGCATAAATAGTTTCATAGCCCCTCCCCCCAACAGACACTTATGCTGAGTTATACACCAATATTTTATATGAGCACCTGTATAATTGTATTGATTCTGCCATACCTGATAGAACTAAAGCAAGATCTTCAAGGAAAAACAAACCTGCCTGGTGGACAACTGTCATTAATAGGCTATACAATAGGAGAAAGAAATTGCAGTCTAAGTGTAGGAAGGAATGGTCTCAAAACTGGAAACTCTCCCTCCTCAACTTAAACAAGCAAGTAAGACTCCTAGTGAAGTCCTCCAAGCTAACTACAAATCCATATTAGCTTCCCTAACTAAGGATAACCACAAGGTGTTCTTTAGTTACATCTGTAACTTCAAAAGTAAGGCCCAGATTTGCGCTGAACTCATAATTAATGGTACTACATATACAGAACCTGTTGTTATAGCAAATCTCCTGACTGGCAGGTTCAGTGAAAACTTCACTCCCCTGTCCCCTCCACATATACCCCAAGGCATCCTTAACACCTGTCGCCACCTAGTATCTCCAAAGAGCAGGTCTTAAATGCCCTCTTCAAGGCCAAAAACACAGCCTCTTTGCAACCAGACAACATCCCGGCCTGTATTTTACATGGGTTAAAGCAGGAATTGGCATCACCATTGGGTACACTTTTCATTCAAGGCCTAAGCATTGGCTTTGCCCAAGCAGAATGGAAAACAGCTACCATCATCTCTTTGTACAAAGGGGATGCATCCATGGACTCCAGGAACTCTAGACCCATTAGCCTAACCAGCCTTATCTGCAAGACCATGGAATGAGTCATCATGGAACTTATTAACAAAGATATAGGAAATCTCTAAATGCTCAACCCCATCCAGTTTGGCTTTGTCAAGGGGAGTTCATGTCTGTTAAAATTGGTGGACTTCTTTGAGACAGTCACCAAAGCTCTAGATGAGGGCAAATCTGTGCTTACATCCTAACTAGACTTAGCCAAGGCCTTTGACACAATCTCCCACTCAGGCATCATTGATAAACTCACCCAGCTGGGTATCAACCCATATATTGTCAGGCATGTTGCAAACTGCCTCACTGATAGAACTCATATGGTCAAAATAGGGGACTCCACCTCCTCCTGCAGACCCATAACCAGTGGTGTTCCACATGGATCGGTTCTGAGACCCCTACTGTTCAGAATGTACTTCTCCAAAGTCCATGCTAAAACTGAAGGACTGTGGCTGACAAAGTTTGCTGATGACTGCAAAATCGGAGCAGTCATTGAAAACCCTAGCGATGTCAACATCCTGCAAGAAGGCCTTATGCAGACTGACCATTGCCAAAGTCATGGTCTTAAACCTAATGCAAAAAATGCATTATCACCCCCTTCACCAAGGGTGATGTTCCTGCAAATTATCACATCAATAGAAATACCCTAAGCACACAGTCAGTGGTGAGAGATCTGGGTACACAGGTCGACAGCGACCTTAACTTCGATCACCATGTCTCCACAGTAGTAAGAAGGGAATTTTAAATTGCTCATCTGGTAAGTAAAGGCATTGCCTCCAGAAAAAAAAAAAGATTATAACCCCCCTGTGCTCTTCACACATGAGGTCAATAATAGAATACAGTGCTCCCTTTCATATGTTCCTTTCCATACACCTGCAGCAATTGGAGAGACCACAAAGTTTCCTTACAAAGAAAATTCATTGTCTTCAAGATCTGTCGTATGTGGACAGACTGAAATCATTATCACTTTACTCTGTGTTGTACAGACTGGTCAGAGGTGACCTACACCTTGCATATAGAGCAATCTCAGACCCATCTTTAATGGAAATACTGCACATTCACAACTCAAATGGTACACAAGTCCCTCTCTCAAGGACCTTAACCTGGTATGTGACATCAACAGAACTTGCTGGAGAGACAGATTTATCTGACAGAGGTTGCCGCAGCTTTGAAGCAACCTTCCTATTGATGGTAAACAAAGCTCCTCAATGGCCCTGTTTAAGCGTAATTTGAACTATTGGATGGGTAGCCGGAAATTCCCCCTGAGGATTCCCCCTGTGTCCCTGTTGGACAAGGGCAATAGGTGTTGATTTTAGTGTCTGCTTGAACCAGACACCCTTGGGAACATGGGTTGAACTTGGCTAGGCTTGTAAGGGCCCTGGAGCCATTAGCCTATTAACCTCCTATGATTCTATTATAGGGCTCTTTGACACAAGTTCTAGAAAACAGACCACAGGCCTAAGGTAAGCAGCACTCAAGTTTTCATATTCTACTCATTTTAACTACCTAATTCCATTAACAGATAGTACTTTACCCATAGAGAATCTACAACAAATTATTTCAGTATGTCCAGCAAAGTCACAAAAGCAGATGCCAAAACTAAGTACACATCTACCAAAACTAAAACCCAACTATCCAAGGCATTCGGTCAGAAAATTAACCATGAAAAGAATATATGCCACATCATATTACATTACAAATATAAGTATTATAAACTGACTAATCACTATGAATATCCTAAATCTAGAACCAAAAGTCGGCTAAGCATAGTAAACCAACACTCCAGCACTCTTCCCCAGAGGCTGTAATTGCAATGTCAATATGTTAATTTTCCCTCCATGTCAGCAATCTTGGAGATAATAAAAGAAAAATCCAATCCTTAACACACTTTTACAAGGAGTGTGCAGAACAGTCTCCATTTCTCACTTTCTAGCAAATCTGTGCACAGCTTCACAGATCATTGACAAGTGGCAATATTATTAAGCCAGATACAAAGCCAGTATGTATGTCACTCTCTCAAAGACAAATTAATTCAGTGTATTACATCAGTAGTCAAATAAAATGTATATATCACATAAATAATGTGTAATTGTATAACAAGCCCACATTCAAGTGCCTTTTTCTATTTTCCCTTTACTGACACCTCAGTTCAGGGTCATGTATCAACAAAAAAGATTTACATATGAACCAATACTCTTCAGTCATAAAAATAGTAAGCATATGTATGTGAAAATAAATACATCTTAGTCCAAAATAGCCACAAATGAAAAAGTAACAAAAGCCACTAGTTATCAAGAATTTCACAGCATGCAAAGGAAAAAATTAATACAATCATATTAATGCCTGCTACATGAAAATAAAACAAGTGCATATAAGAAATCATAACTACCTGTCTGACACATTGCTCAATTACACTGTTGTAAACATAGCCACTATATGGCTTGCCAAGTAACCATCCTGGAATTTCAAAATGTAAATACCATTGATTCTAGCATTCCAAAATTTCTGTCTGCCTGTCTTTCTTGCTCACACAGACCAACTACCTTTTGTGCCAGCCTTGGCATCCTGCCCCACAAGCCCTACCCTGTGCAAATAAATGTGCCATATCCTTGTTTTCTGTTGTTTGGATTCAGGGATACATAAGTGTTTTGTGTGATGCCCAGGGTTCAATGTTGACTGTGACTGAGTGCTTAGTACATATGCGCTTGTGTTTGTGAAGCGAATTTGAAAAGTGCACAGCTTTATTACAGGGTTTTGTATTGTGTGCATTTTTGATGCATGAGGCCTATTAGTTGATAGAGAACACGTGCCAGATATGAGAGTCATGGTAACTGCTGGGGTTGCCAGCACACACATTCAGGATGATTCCCTTAGCATTGCACATGATCTGGCAGTTAATGGAGTGGAAGCCCTTTCTTTTCATGTACACCCTTCCCTGGTCCCCAGGTGGTGCGTTGATTTCAATGTGATGCAGTCTATGGCACCCATGACATCAGGGAAGTATGCTACAGGGTAGAAATCCTGCATGGTTGTATCTCTGTCCTTAGGTATATGGAGAAAATGCATGTACTGAATGGCATGTTGTACCATGGCATTCAGGAATTTATATAGAATCCTGGATGCTGATGCCTGTGACACCCCTCTTGGTCTCTGGAAGGTTCCTGTAGCTAATATTCTAAGTGCTACACATACTTTAGTCTCCACAGGTATTGGTTCCACTCAGTTTGCACTTGCTGTCAGTTGAGGACAAGAGAGTTTGCAGAGTTCCTGTAGTGTGTCTCTATCCACCCTGTAGTGCTCTAAAATTTCTACTTCATGCAGACCATTAAAATTAAAATGGGTTCTAAACACCCTTGTCCTCCTTCTTGGCTGAGGTCAATCAGCATCAGCAGAATAACCTTGTGCCTGTTGCACATGCACATGTATAAGAGCAGCAGCAGCCCTTAACATTCTTTCTGTGTAGAGTAGTTTCTGTGGCTGTATTCCAGTAGGTTTTGCAATTCAAGGGCAGCACCTGCACAGTGTACATGATTGCTTTATAGCTTGTGGAATAGCTTCCCCTAGCTTGGATTGGTTGATTAGAATACAGTTCAGCTGCTTATGTTGCAATTAGCATGCCACAATATTTACCAGGTTTGAACTGCTGTACACGGTGTGTAGAGCTGCTTACTGAACACAAATCAGCACACTATTGTGTGGTATCGCGCCATGTTGCACACAGTTTTAGCACACTGTGTAGGCGTTATTGAATCCACACTATTTTCTATTTCTGCTTTAAATATACCTCTCTGATAGCTCCAATTTCCTTCCCCTAATATCATGTTATCTTTCCTTTTTCTTTCCTTAAATTACAAGTGTAGTCTGTCTCCTATCCAAATTACTGACATTTACCACCACACTCTTTTCTATCTCTTCAAGCATTTTTTCTTCACTGTCATATTTGTATGTGCATTAATAACACATAAACTTGCAATTATTTCTCATTTCCTTATATCAGGTGCTACCGGACTTCCTGGAATAACAACCATTGTCCATTATTTTTTCTTCTTCACTTTTTATTGTAACATTTATGCCTGAATAAACTGTAAAGAACTGCTCCAAACTCCAAACTCCACTAAACAAAGCAAAAAACACGAAAGCGAGGACGAGTGCAGGCTGGAAAAGATCCTCCAATTTTATTGACACACAAAACCACAAAATAGTAATCCACAGAATGAACGCCTTCACAGATACTGCGTTTTCGTCCGAATGGACTTCATCAGATAAAATTACCTTTTACTTTATGATGTTTATATATAAAACCAATAAAAACTTGCACCAATCATTTATCCATTTCATTTTAAACGTACAAATCAACCTACAAGCTGCTGAATAAATAATTAATTCATCACTTCCTGTTTCCATAATAATTGATTCTTAGTTATGAATAAATAAACTTTTAAATAAATAAATAAGTATAATTTATACATTAAAAACTCCTAAAAATGTTGACTGTTTATAAATATTCTAAATAACATGTTAAAATTTATGCCTGAATACACTTCCTACTGATCATATTTTCTGCCCCATGCAGCTCCTGTTTTTTCTTGTTTTTTTCTAATGCATCTGCTGACAAACACGTATGTCTACATTTATGTTTTACACCATTCTGTTAATGTCAAACCTCTGACTTCGTTTCTAATACTGTTTACATTCTAGCACTAATACATTATCCTTTTTGTTTTTTGCATCCTATGCGATTACAATTTTTGCTTTTCTTTTTCTCCTTCTTACTCTTGGATTTTGCATTCTCTTGCTCATTTTCTTCACCTGTTTATGTATCCCATTGTTCACTATTATCACTGCTTAGTATTTCGTACTTATTTTGAATCTGTACTTCAACATTTATTTCTGCTGCTGTTTCAGTACTCTGTATGACATCTTTTAGAACTACTGCTTCATTTTCTCCATTTCTTTCCCTGCACCATCTTGTTCAAAGATTAATCTAAAATATGTTTTCTTTTCTCTAGCCTTTCTTTCTTCTAATAATAGACAAGCCACCCAAAAGTGACTTATGTCACTGTATTACCTGCATTTAGGTAAGCATTTCCTAGCTGTGTGATCTTATTTTCCACATTGGCTACATCTTTTCTTTGTACATTCCTACACTAAATGATTTTCTGAACCACAATAAAAGTGTTATTTTTGCTGTCCCCATCATTGTACAGTTCCTCTTTTCCCATTCACGTTAATCACATTTGAAACATACTTAACATTTTTCATACGTATTTAAGGTTACTCCCATCCATATATACATTTCTTGCATCTTCAACTTTTTAAATTTCATGTATATTGTTACATTCAGTTAGAAATACTTTTTCAGTTCAATATCTTCAGTGTCGTTTGCTCTAAACTCAGCAGTCAATTTTCCCTCAGTTGCAGTCCTAAATTCTGAAAAATGTATTCTTTCTTTGAGACATTGATTTTTTTTTTTTCTTATGTACTTTACACATAAATTTATTTTCTAGAAAAGCAAAAGATTCAGAAGTTACCCTCACAGAAATCCTCTGCCCCAAATGTATCAGAGCTTTGTTATCATGCATGTTGAACCCCAGCTGTGCAGTTATATTCATAAGTCCTTTTTATCTGTGTATCTTTTTGTTATTCTTAATCTTAATTCTTACCACTGGCCATGTTCTCTGTTAGTTGTCCTCCTTCCTGTTTTTTTTCTTGACTGCTTCAGTATTTTCAGTATGAATGCCAGCTTATTTTTCAACTTCAGTGAAAGGCTTCCAGCTGATTTCATGTTGAAACCCTGTTCCCAGTACATTCCTTTAAAGTTGCTTTATCCACCAACCAAACGTACCAGTTAATCAGTCTTCCATACCCTCCTTACTGAATTCCTTCTCTGATTCCATGTTAGCATTCTCTTATGCTTCCTCAGCAATCCCCTTTTCCACCAAATCACTCCATTTTACAGCATCACATTTTCGTTGGTTCATTAAATCAACCATGACCTGTGTATCTAAGTCTCTTTCTTGTACTGCTGTCACAATGACTTCCTTGTGATCAAGAGGCACCAAAGTTTTCAATTTTCTTGCTCCATTTCACTGTCCTCTCTCCTACTCCATCTTGGATCTCACTCCTCACTACTAGAACAGTCCTCTAGTGCCACCTAGGTGTAAAAAAAGAGTAGAGTTAGTTTACTGGTGCCCTGACCAAATTTCCCCTAGTCAGTATGTATACCACCGCAGGTCTCCCCTGAAAAGAGGCTATTGGACATGTAGGACTAACCCAGCCAACAAAGTGTAAATCAATAAATAAAAATGATCAAAGTAAAGGAGTGCAGAAAGAAGTGAGAGAGCAGTCAAGGAAAGAATAGTAGTTGGCTAACAAAGAGGCTAAGCGAGTAGTCACAGTGACAGAACAAGGAATCAGAGAAAGTCTACTGGCTTCTGAAAAGTGACTCAGCAGATAAAGAAACTCTTATCAGGTAGCAAGGCAAAGACTGAAGGATCAAGAAGAAAGTCATCAGACACCATTCATAAAGGATGTCAGTAGCAGTCTGCTCACCAGTCCAGAGGATATAAAAAACAAATTGAAGGAGTACTTCCATTCGCTTCTGAATGAAGGAAACCCCAAAGAAGTTGTACTGCCCTATGTGCAACCTACAATAAAGGAGGAAGAAGAACCCACCCTAGAAGAAGTAAATACGGTACTAAAGAAAATGAACCCAGGAAAAGCTGCAGGCTCAGATGAGGTCATGGCAGTTATGAGCAATACGTTGGTTAAGTTAGAGTAGAACTAGCTAATGAAAGTACTCATCATATTATGGAAGGAAAGATGTATCCCAGATGACTGGTGAATAAGCATTGTAGTACCACTGTACAAGAGTGAGGGGGCATTCACAACTGTGGGCAGTATAGAAGTATCATACTCCTGTCACAGTAAATGAAAGTGCTGGACTTGGTGACAGATAAGCAAATAATCACAACAGTAGAAAGTAAGATGGGGAATAAGCAGCTTGGATTCATGTCAGGATGCAACACATGTGACCTAATGTTTGCAGTGAGACAGTCAAGAAGCCTGAGATGAGGCAAGAGCCCAACTGTACATTCCTACAATTGGGTAAAGTGCATGCCAGGTCCAAAGAAAGATGATCTGGGCAATGCTGCAATGGTTCAAAGTCCTGGAAACATTAATAGAATTAGTGCTGGCTATGTAAAAGGACCCAGTGATATGAGTACAGCCAACAACATTAGTTTCCCAGTAGCAAGTTGTTTGTGTCAGGCTTCAGCTTTGAGCTCATTCCTGTTCATAGTTGTTTTGGACTACGTCAACAAACAGCTTGCAGAGGACAAGATCAACAGAGATGTTGTTGACAAACAATGTTGCACTACAAGCAGAATTTGAACAAGAACTTCAGTAAATGTATTGGGACTGGAATTCAGAGTTGAAGGCCCATGGAATTAAACTGCATACAAACAATACAGTGGTCAAGGCAGCAAATAGCAGAAATTAGACAAAGTGTCTGTGAAATATGGCTGAGGAGAAATTAAGTCAGAATAAGGAGGCCAAAGCTAGAATTAGAGGTGCTCCATTTAAACGGCAAAAAGTGCCAGGGATAGTATGTGACAAAAGAATACTAAAGAAGCTGAAAAGTAACATGTAAAAAACAGTGGTGTGACCAGTACTTTAGCATGGTATGGAAACCTGGGCAGTAAAGGCAGACCAGTTGAGAAGGCTAGACATGATAGAGTTAAAGTGCCTGAGTCATATCATAGGACACACACTGTAGGACAGATAAAGAAATGTAACATCATAGTAGAAGGCCAATCAGCTCCAGTTGCAGAAAAGGTTAGAGGAAACAGATGTGGTTCAGGCACATGTGCAGGAAAGCAGAAGGTGATTTGGTGATGAAGATTTGGGAGAGACAGGAAGAAGGCAAAGGGAGATGAACATTCAGCCAAGAGAGGAATGGATTGTCTGAGAGATGGCCTGTGACAATCAGGAATAACTGTTGAAAAAGGTAAAAGTATGGCTGTGAATTGAGAGAGGTGTCAGCTATCACATAACACCTCAACCCCATGTAGAAGTTGGAAAAATGGAGGTGATGATGATGCTATTATATAGGAAATTATGGTAATATTATAGAGGAATGAATCCTGGAGGGGAAAAAATAATAGTTCTGGAGTACTGTATTATTGTATAAAAAGCAGATTCATAAAGCCACCAAGTATCTCTTAAAAACATAAAATTTATTTCTCACATAAAAACGCTAATCAACTTTCACAGTAAAGCTTAATCAAGGAATAATATCCATATAATTCCAAACATTTAAATATTGCCTTGTAATCAAATAACCTACCAGAAAATTTAAAATAAATAACAAGTTTAATATGTAAAAAGACACGGTCCCCATACCTTATCATGGAGCTCACATAGGATAGACTTTATGCTCACAATTCCATTTAAGCCAGGTGGACCGTGAGCTTGGAACCTTAAAATCTATCTTAATTCTTCTTTCTTGATGATATTGGTGATATCCCAACCCCTGACTGACATTTGAACAACTTACAAAATCATAACTCAAAAGCTATGAGTCTTATCTGTACAGAATATATGCTTATAAAGACAACATGCAGCATGCTCACCCCTGTCTTGGGAAATGGCTCAGAGCGACTTACAGACTTTGCAGACTGCATGTAGAACTCTCATGGAGACTGAGGACTACTGCAGGCTCTTTATCTTCAAGGAAGCATGATTATTAAGGGAATGCCTTTCACAAAAGCAGGAGCCATGCCTTTCATGTACACCCATTACACACCAACCCCTTGGATGCAGTCAACATGCACAGAGGAGCCAGCAGAGCCATAAATAAGAGTGACACCCATTTCCTCAAGAATGACAGCATCACTCTGGTACCTGACCTTCAACCCCAGAAGGAATGTAACAGCTATATATCTGTCACCTCTGGGATGCACAAATAGACCAACTGAGAAAGAGGGATGAAAACTTAATGACCAGTGGGGTTCAGAAGCCAAAAAATGCATCACCTGAAAAAATGGGGTACTATGTTTACAGAGCTGAGAAAGTAGTATTGTAAGCTGGTGTGATGAAACACTGGGCTTTGCTGCAGATTCATTTGACGCATATTGTTACAATATAATTGCAAAATAAAAGAAAACTTGTGAATAGCAAAACTGATACTGCTTTTTTTCCAGGTAGCTAAGGTTCTTTTCTCTTTTTATAGTCTGGATGGTTGGTTCATACATAACTGAACACATATGGGTCTCTGATGCTTCATGTGCTCAGTTGGAATAGGAGAGAAATTGAGTTCAACTAAGCTTTGCAGCTTTTTTTTTGTACTGCTGGTCCATAGTAACATTTCCCTGTTGTGGTATTTGTGACTACTTTGTTCTTAAACCAAGCTACATGGTGGGGTACAGTAAACAGATATACAATGCACTCCATTTGATGTAAATAAACATGATCTGTCTGGCTTGTACTGAAAGTAACAATAAGATGGAAAATCAAGAAACATAAGACCAACAGAACAGATTTGTGCTATTATATGTACATGTGTCTGGGTGTGTGTGTGCGTGTGTGCGTGTGTGTGTGTGTGTGTGTGTGTGTGTGTGTGTGTGTGTGTGTGTGTGTGTGTGTGTGTGTGTTACTGTGTATATACATATGATGCAATGTATTGTATGTTATCTTTGGAAGTTAGTGGCATTCAACAATGCAGTGTGAGCATCCCATGGTAGTAAACTGAACCTTATGTGCTGAAAAAAATTGTTCTCACAACTTAGGCCATGCCGTGTTAAAATTACTCTGAATTATGTGCTATTCAAGTATGCAAAACAGAGTAGCTCATCACATTATTATTAAACTGATTGTAAAAGCACTATCAGCACAGCCATGTAACCTAAGCCACTCCATGCTAATATTAAAGTGAATCTTATATGTTTTAGCATGCTTCACAGAGCCTTTCATGGCACTATTAAACTAATTTTAAAATGTTACAAAAATCAAGTAGAAAACCCAAGTCATGCCGCTGCAGTTCAAAGGTAACTCTAGTGTCGTTAATCTCTGCAGCACCTATACAGCATAAGTTTCCCATATCTGTTCTACATGGAATCCAGTACTGTTCATTCAGACAACTTACTGTGTCAGTATTAAACTCACTTTAATGCGGTAAATCAAGCACTTAAACTAGGACATCCTCTTACAGTACTAACTTGCACAATGTAGAGCATCCTGTGGCATTAAGCTAGTTGTAAAGGGCTATGAAATCAGCTCTTCATCATAGCAGGACATCCCATGACAGTACAAACTGATTGTAATATTCTTCACCTGTGCAAACATTGTACCCTGTGACTGTGTTAATCTGAATCCCATATACAACAGTTCCAGACATCTAAACCTGGATGAATGAATACTGACTAAATATTTACTTGCCAACTGCCTCAGACATTCTCTTTGTGTACTAACCTAACATCTCCAAATGTTCCATTACATTCCAACATTTAGCACCAACAAGTAATATTTCTTAATACTGTTATATTTTGTCCTAGAATAGTATGTTCTTTTATTTCAGTGTACCCACACGCATTGTGTATGAATGTATTATGTTTTTGTGATTAAATCAATAAATATTGCATTAAAATATGTTTGAAAAATTATAGATGAAAAAGTACAGGAGCAAATGAATTTTGCTTGAGGATAATTTGGATAGGATTCAGCTTCCAAACTTCTATAATATTACTATTCATTGAAGTCTTTCCTATTGTAATGTATGTGGTGCGGCATTGATATTTTTGTGAGATTCCTATGGAGTATTCTGAGGATTTTCTCCTTTTCGCTCTATTGTTTGAAAGTAAGGGATTGTTAGGGCTCAAAGTTCCTTATGTAGGAGTTCAGGGAGGCCTGTCCCATGTAAAAACAATGTTTCTTATGAGTGCATTGGAGTTCAGAGCAATTCTGTTGTTGATCGGTTGTGACTGTGGAATTGCTTTTTTGATTATTTGTGTATCTATCATAATGGAAGCGGAGGAGACCCTTAGGTACCCAGACACAAAAATCAGAAAGCATTGCTGCCAAGCATTGCATTCTTGCATGTATAATAATGCTTGCTGTTGTACTGCACTTTCTACATAGTGCACTACAGTCGGTGTAGTTAGAAATGTTGAAAGTGAATTTCTAAATCTGTCTGTAACATGATACTCTGTTGACATGTGATTGGGGACGTTTGTGAAACACTGAATGGGGTTTTTCCTATCCTATGAATGACTACCTCTCTGAATTTCACATAGATTACAAGATGTGGAGTCAGTATAAGAAACAAAGTCAGATATGGAAGGGACATGGGTAACTGAATTGAAAATGTATGCCTGAATTTTACCATAGCATGATGTGGGCTTGTACTCAGGAGAGCTATTGGACTCTGCAGAGAAGTTTCATGAAGTTGCTTTAGAATACTGGTGGCTACACCTGTGAATGCTCTGAAATAACTTTTAACAGTGCTGCTGTATTAAGTATACAGTATTTCAGTGTGAATAATAGCCTTAGAAATTTTGAAGAAGGCACATCTCCATAAAATGGATTAGTATTTTCTCAATAAACTAAAACTGACCCAATACCAGATTGCAAAAAGGATTTCAAGTTAAGTATAACATGTCTGGAATGTTTTACATAGAAAGCTAAGTTAGATTTATTCCAGTTCTCCCATTTGGAGGCTTATTACACATTTCTTTCCAACAGCTAGCTTCAGTAAAATGCCATTCAGCAGCTCGCCGTTGCAATACTAACCTCCTGCTGCTATACAAATGCACACAAAGAGTATAGGGCAATATGGTGACAAGGTAGACTCTTGCAGCTTTATCAATAAGCAATGACGTCTTCAGGAAAAAAAAATAGGACTTCTTGAATGTTACCTTTCAACGGGGGGGGGGGCAGTCATACGGTCCTTCACCTTGTCCTGCAAAATTCTATTATTGAAACATTGGCTAACCCTGGCTCACTGCAAAGAACCTGGCTATTCACCTATAGCTTGCTCCCTTTCTCATCAAATCATGCAATCCTGGTGTTCTTCTGTACTCTTTAGTTTTTTTTTTCCATTTTGAGTACCATATAGCTGAGCCCCCACCTGCCTGGTACTAAGTGTGTAAGTGCAGGGGCTCCAAGCTGTTAATGAGTTGCTTCCTGTAAGCCTGGGTACAATGTTGGAATCTTCCTTCTCTATTTGCATACTTTGTGACTTTGATCAAGTCACTTAATGATACAGTCTTCCTGGGTCACCCCCTGAAAAGAGATATGTATGTCTAGTGGGCTTACTCAGTTAATAAAAGTATAAAATAAAGCTTTGTCCACTATCTGTTAGAAATACATCTCCTCACAAATATTTTAAAGCCTGCTTGACTGTTTATTATCTAAAATAAAGTACATGCAACTGTGTGAATTATTAACTGACTTTTACTCATGAATTAGGAACTACACTTGCTCTAAGCTTAGGCTGTGGCTAAACATAGATTAGTGGCTTTAAATGTAGTAGCTGATGTACACAGTACATTATCATAAGTCTGTGACAGATACTGCAGTCTTAAGCTGATGTAAATTCCATATTGTGTTTTAACTGGGTTATAGCTGAAGAAGTACTGGATCTGATCTACTTACCTGTTTATCTTAAGAAATAAATAAATAAGAGTTTTAATATGGTTCATCTTGTGTGCTTATGTTTGTTTCTGAACTATATGCATATATAGCCAACATACTGTCTTCCTAAGGAAACTGTAATCTGAATTATGTTGATATGTAATTATTCTGTGTTATTGTAACAGAAACATATCACTAACTTTTTGTCATTTTTAGTATTATTGTGTAACTAGTCTTTCTATTGTATATTGTCATACTTAATTGTAGAGCTTTTCTCACTGGACCTCCGTTGAAAAAGGGCTCTTGCTTAGTCAGGCAAACCCGGTCAATAAATGTCAAATAAATAAATAATATGTAGTTGTTGTTATAGGACTGTAGTTGTAGTTTAACAGATAATCCTGCAGTTACGAATGGGATAACCCACATTTTCTGCAGATCCTCTTCAACAAGAAGTTACAGAGTTACTGAGACTTAATATGTAATGAGTTGTAGCAGACTAAATTGCTACTGTTAATAGGCTTATACTGCATATGACTCATTTATTACTTTTATTTCAGGAAAACCTACATCAGCACCCACAGTGTGGCTTTTTCCTCCATCAAGTGATGAACTAGCTACCGGAATGGGGACGATCTGTTGCCTGGTTAAGGGATTCTATCCGAGATCTGTGGAGGTGCTTTGGAGTGTGGATGGTGATGTAACATCTGAAAGTGTCTCAACAACCCCTCCTGTGCTAGACAAGGAAAATGTCTATAATGTAAACAGCTGCTTATTACTCACAGCATCTGAATGGAAACACCACAGCTTTATCTCTTGTACAGTTAGACATGACCCAAGCAGTACCATAATTCAAAAGTCTTTTAATTCAAAACATACATAAAAGTAAAACCTTTCATTTTCCCAAGCTTGCTACTAATAAGTAATCTTCTTGGATGTATAATCAGTTCAGTTAATCATAAGGGCATTTTATTCTAACTTTGATAGGCAGTATAACAATTAACAAGTGCTAAGATTAAGGTGTTGAACTTTAAGTCTTACAGCATGGCAGAAATACTCGACACAGTGTGTTAATTCATTCTAATCGGCTGATCCATCAACAGTTCCAATGAAAAATGTATTCCTGTGTTTACAACCACTCACCACACTTACTTTATACCAGTCCATAAACTTCAGTATACCCAGTTAAGAAGTCATCTTTAGTCAATGTCTGATAGTGGTTAAACATGTGTACCTCTGCACAATGAGAGAAGATATCCCAGATAAAGATCTATAACTAACTGAATACTGCAGTAATATTAAATTTGCTGCATTTTAAGTTCAGATTTCGTAGGTAATATTTTTTCCATGTATGAATTTTTTATTAAACTTTAAACTTTTCTGAAACTACTATGTGGGAGACGGAGTAGCATCAGCCCTTAATGTGGGAAAATGAACACATCAGTTACATGTATCATAAATTACCCAACTAAGAGTCAGTGAAACAAAGTTCACCAGAAGAAAATGGAATGTTTCACCAGTTACATTTTATTAAAATAATTTCTAGGGGCAATCTAGACTCTAGAATAAAGTACATCACCTTTTATTTTGTCCCATGTCTGGCTTTCATCTGGTTAGTTTAAGTTCAATGATTCTGCAAGTCAGATTAGCAGCAGCCTATCTATATATGCTACTTGTTACTTGAATCATACCTCAACCTCTTAGAACAGGAAATCTGGACAGTGCCTTAAATAATGGGGGGACAAAGGCCACAAAATAGGGACAATTTTTAAATGTTGCTCTTACAAACTTAGAAAGTAGATAGAATAATAAGTTTTACATTAGCATGAATTTTCTGAGGACTATGGTCTGAATCTGAAATGCATGTCCTTATTTTCTGATTTCAGTCCTCAATGAATTGCCAATAATTTGTCAGAAAACCACACACAGTTTTATTGAGAAACAGACCAAAAATATGAGGTAAAAATCTTGGCATTCTGTGAAAATCTGTACAGTTGAGAGGTATTTATTGCATTCTCCACACTAAGGTACTGGCTTACGTTTCAAATTAATTTTTGCTTTTGTTATATTTCCCCTTCACATTTGTCACCTTTTACAATCAGTGTACAGGTGTCATGACATTCTAAACTGTGTGCTTTTTACACAGTAGATGACATTTTTGTCTTTGCTTTGACCTTAATGCATATCTTTACCTTCTCAAAGGAATGCATATGTTAAAATGTTTATTCAGACTGGCAGATCTATGTTAAGTTCATTCATAGCATTCTGGGTACTTTTATATCATAAACAGTCTGAAACACATAGCAAGTATTTTGCGGTGTCACCAAAGTCTGAGCTTGGCTTATTGTCTTATTATTTGGCATGTGTTTTGTATCTGCTGTAATTCATCGTTTCTTTCGCTTGTGAGTTGAGCTTTATTTTCATCTCTCTTTTCTTACTGTTTTATTAATTACCGTTTTTCCCTTTCCCAGTTTTTCTAGTCAATTGCTTATGCATGGCAACTTTACTGTAAACTAGTTTTTTATCGTTTTGAATATAAAATATTTTAAAATTTGAGCTTTTAATTTCCTAATAAGTATTGATGTTGAGAAATCAGTATTTTAGATATTTAAACTGCCATGTTTCTTCTCAGATAATGTCTTTATTTGTAATTTATTCATTTGTTTACTGTGTTATCAATACTGAGGAGTCATGGTGAAGTACAAATTTCTTCTTTTAGTATATTCCAAACCATCATCAGTAACATTCTATGATCTTTTTTGTACATAGGGTTCAACACCCAAATACAGTTTATATTTATCTTGTTGCAGACAATGTAGATATTCTCAATGGGTGAAACATTGAGTTACATTAATGCTCATAACCTCAGTGTTACTATTGTCTATGCCGTATGCCCTTTCAGGCAATTTTCATGGCTGCATAGGATCATCCAGCAGCCATGTTAATAACCAAAGCATGGACTTTGCATCATCCTGGCTATCAACTGACCTACTTGTTTCAGTGAAAGAACAAAATTGTCTACAAAGTAATGGAATGTCTAGATAAAATAATCAGTAACTTATCGATGTCTCTGCCAAAGACAGCAGAGTTGCAAACCTGAATATTTTTTGAAACGCAATGCTACACTAGTTGTGGCCATAACAACAAATCATATAATGGTGTTTACTTGTTCTCTCCTACATGGATTGTTGCAACCTGTGTCCTTTCCCTTTTTCTCCTTTAGATGAAGGCTGATGACTCTTCTGTATCTGTATTAGTTGTACTTGTTGCCCAACACCTTAGTCTCTGTGTTTTTCTGGGCACTTATAATAAATCCTAAAAATAGAGCATAGTTTGTTTTGTTCTGTATTCAGCCAGTGTCTGACCCTTAGTCAAACCATCTCCCCAGGGATGAAGCTGCAGCATATGTGAACAGCTACAGAGATTCAGACAGGCGTCTCTCAAAAATATTTTCTGTGTTTACATGTACATGACTTGCACTGCTTTCAGACAGGACTCACTGTAAGCTTCATTTAAGTCTGGCATCATCAGTATTGACTTCTGAATGATGATTGTTTTTAGTTAACAAGATTTTAATGAGGGAAAAACGTGTTTTAGAAAGAATGTTAAGGTGATTTTTGAACAGTATCAGGAGTTGTTAATCTGAGTGTAAACATGAACTAAAATAAAATGTGCAAGCAAATGACTGTAGCCATGTGTTACTAATTCAACAGAACTCTTTTGAGATTGCTGTCACACTGTAGTTTTGTTTTCTTTATTAGCATGTGTAATCTGTATCCTCATGGTGTAAGTTTCATATATTCTGTTCTGATAGCATCTCATTCTATCCTTCATTGGTGTTCTGATATAATGCACTGGAAAAACAATGATGTGCAAGGTAAAAATTTGGTACTCTAAGACTCATTAGTGCAACCTAGAACAGCAAGACTGAGAGAGCAAAAATTTGGAGTTATGCCTATTAAGTCCAAGGTTCTGAAAAAACTTTAAAGAACGCGGTGGTGCAGCGGTAGCATTGTTGCCTCACAGTAAGAGGTTCTCCCATTCAATTCTCGGCTGGAGTGCGGGGAGTGCCTTCTGTGTGGAGTCTGCATGTCCTCCCCACGGTTTGGTGGGCATTCGAAAGACATGCGTAAATGGGTGTGCCTTCACTGAAGGTTGAACGTCGAGCTGGCACCTCGGCATTCGTGAAAATCTATTGCCAATCATTAGTGATCCCTAACTGGGAAAAGCCGAAAGACAACAAGTGTTCAGCATTCAGTGTTCTCCTGTATTTTCAGTTATTTGTACATAATTCTGAGGCTCACATTTATGAATCTTGGAATTACAGTGGTGAGTCAGTGTGGGAACTGAAGTCAATCCATCAGAGGAAAAGTAAACTTCAATCAAAAAGAAAACTTTAGGACTTTATATAAAAAATAAATACTCTAAAAATTAAATGTATTATTGCCTGAAAATTAAGTCAAGCTCCTTAGACAAAAAGCACTACAGTTTATCTGCTTCACTCTCATTTAATGAAATCATACATCAAGACAGATTCATGAACTGCTAATTTCTACGCTGCTGTTGTGTGCTATTTTGTATTAATTAAAAGGCTCTACATGTCATGTAGAGCTGCCAAGCAAAGGTAAACAACACAGTATGCAAATGAAAGCATAATCAGCTGAATTACATGCTAATGAACCAATCCATTATGGCAGAGACATTCAGGAAGCTACAAAGTAACCATTTAGAGATGGTGTAGCCCTTTGCCATGAACACCAAAACATATTGGAATACAGCCACCATCACACTTATAAAAAAAAAAAAAACAATGTTAGAGGCTGGTGCTGCATGTGTATGTGCAACAGGCTCAGATCTATGCTGCTGACGCTGCTGATAGACTTCATCCAAGGAAAAGAAGGGTGTTCAGACCCCATTTAACATATCGTGGACTGTGCAATATTGAAATAGTAGAGCAATACAGGGTTAATAGAGAAACACTACAGGAACTGTGCAACCTCTGCTGCCCCAACCTCTGACCCAGGGGAAATCTAAGAGAACCTATACCTGTGGAAACTTAGGTATGTGTATCATTAAGGATATTAGCTACTGGTATATTCCAAGGACCCACGGGAGATATACTAAAGGTGACTCAGGCCTCAGGCTCCTGAATATTTCATTAATGTCTTAATGCTGTGCTGCAACATGCAAGGGAATAAATCTATTTTCCATGCACATCAGAGAAGAGCAAGAACAATGCAGGAATTCTATAGTGTAACAGCCTTCATCAAAGTTTTGGGGGCCATAGAATACACTCACATAGAAATAAAAGCCCACCTGGTGAACAGGGAGGAACATACATTAGTAGGAAGGGGTTCCACTCAGTCAACTGCCAGGTTGTCTGTAATGCCTAAGAGATCATCCTCAATATCTGTGCAGGCAACCTAGGCAGTTATCATGACTCACACATATGGCAGACTTCTCAGCTTTACTCAAGGTTTGCTAGAGATGATATCCCACAAGGCCATCTACTAGGTGATGCAAGTTATGCACCGGAACCGTGACTCAAGACGCCCATCAGAAATGTACACACACTGACAGAGAAAGGATACAGCAATGCCCATGCTCAAACTATAGACATCACAGAGTGTGTGTTTGGTGTGCTGAAGTCATGGTTCTCCTGTGTAGACATAGAGGATGAACTGCTGTATGACTCCATCATCTGTACAGAAATTCTCACAGTCTGTGCCATGTTGAACAGATCTTCTTGATTAAACAGCTGCAACAGGGACAGCAAGGTCCAGGACCACACATTCACGGACCACAGGCAAGGGCAAGACCTTCAGCACATACCAATGATGATTGTGAGGGAGAACCTCCAGTTGCAGAGGTAACCAGCAAATGTAGGTGTGCACAATATATCCCTGCCCTGGCTAAGAGGCAAATGATAGCACACACACTCACCGGTGAAGGAAAACACATAACAACCTAAGCACATACAGATATTAAAAGTGATGCCATCCAATGTCCACAAAATTTACTTACCCATTTAATGTCTGTGTACAGATATCATCAGAAAGAGACAGCCCCAAAGCACATGGATTATAACTGCAGGTAAGTGTGCATACCTGTAGTATATCAGCAAATGTGTAAGAAGATAAACTACCTGCATACTGTCAGTCTTTTACCTATCCACTCTCTGCATCAGACATATATGGAACCCTAAGTCAAACCCAGATGACCAAAGCCCATGGCATCATTCTCACAGGGTGGGGGGCATGACACCAAAGATTCATGGATGCCAGCCCTCCCCCAACAAATGTACCATCACATATACAGTCCAATCCACTATGTCACTCATCCTATCCAATGAGTCACCCACATGGTTGAGGCAGTCACACATTAGCAAATGATAACACAATACTGTAAAGTAACCATACTAACCTAGACAGCACAGCAAGAACTGAAATATGTGACTTTTTAAAATTACATACATCACAAAATTCTGTTTTCCATTGTATATTGAACCCTTCTCTCTCAAAATTTCCTTTCTTTTTGGGGGGACTGTATGTTATGTGGCTTAAAAATGTTCTGTTATCATACATTTCTGCTTACAAAAACTGGCATGCAGCACAGAGAGGTACACCGACCACTGCACAGGTTGCAGTACCAACATGCAGAACTTCAAGCTTCCATATTATCAGCATTGCTTCCACAACCCCTGCCCGACATGCCCCATCTGCATCTGGTAGCTCTGACTGGCAGCTGGTGCTCTGGGAGTGGTATTAGTGGAGGTAATGAATTTCTCATCCACCAAGAGCTGACAGGGCTGCTGGAGGATATAATGGAAAGGGGCCTCAGTGGCCAAATAGGTCATGTAGTAAAGGTGCTTCATCACATTGCCAAGATGATGCATTGACACAGGAAACTAAGGCAGAAGAGACTATCAGTTCTGAGGGTGAGGACTAGATACTCACTGTTCTCAGGCTTGTCCTGAGTATACCTCTGATGTCCCCTACCTATCCCCAATCATGGTATCCCCCAAATATTTGTGTCCATCACCATCTTTGTCTGTCTTGTTTGTCCTGTATGTCTGTGTCTGCTTCCTCACCTAACATTCCTACACAACTTTCACATTTCAAAGCATCTTTCCCAATGTTCCTCTCTCTTTGAAAGGAAAATAGGAAAAAATAGGCACCTGCTCCACAAAAATAACAAACCATACATAGCTTTCCACTTCACCGATGTGTCTTCTTGACACACTTCATTTGATGCAATTAGCTATACAACATCATTTTGTTTTTGCCACCTACTCTTGGTATGGCAGTCCAAATTCAGTTAAGTCTGGCTACACTTCTACATTATTATAAAGAAGTTGATAGCTATGTTTCTCTCCTTTTGCAAATTCCTCTTTTCTTTCCCCTGTGTCTTCCCCCTCTGCTTGCCCTTCACATTTCACCACTTTATTGTCAACTCCATTTTTCACATGTTTAATGTGGTCAAAAATAGAGTCACTCAGCACAGATGGCCAGAAATGGCCCATAAGAAAACCTTCACTTCTTTTACCATCAGAATTTGTGCAGACTTTGCCATTGCACACCAATGCCAAGTGATTGTGAATGGCTTTTCATGTCCTATGGCCAAACCTGATAGGTTGTTGCTCTCACCCACAGTAAAAAATAGGACACACCCACGACAACAGTTTAAGGAACGACCAAACCCAAGCAGAAAATATTGTCAGCAACCAATAACAAATAATCCAATATTCCAATATTCAAAAAACCTTCCACATAAATCGAAAAGTCTTTTATTGTATAATATTCCACAGAGTTTAGCATTTTCTTTCACACTGGAACTTCATCAGAACTCATTCGATAAAAAACACAACACATTTAAATACCTTCCTGTTCAACAGTTAACCAATTACATGTCCTTTTCAACCAATAAAACTTATTTAAAATTTATTTAAAATTCAATCGTTTCAATTTTAGCACAGGGAGCAGGGAGAAAGTATCATTTAGCCCTGGGTGGTGAGTTGGATTTAGAATAATTTGCCACTTTAATTCCGCCAAATCCAAATGCTCATCAACCATGCTCCCTTTTGCATCCTTCACCACCTTTTCCACCACCATAAATTTAAAACTATGGGAAGAATTCATGTGAATGTGTCTATATAAAGCATGACTTACAGTTCTTAATATCAAAAGAATGCTCATACATATGATCACGCTACCTTCTATTTGATTTGCCTATATGAAAACTTGAACATAGGTTGCACACAGCAATGTAGACCATGTTCTTCGTCTCACAATTGAATCTCCCATTTATATCATATGTGGTGTTTCTCACAATAAAATGATCATTACACAGTATACTAGAACATTGTGAACATGTTCCACATATCTTAGTACCATTCATTTGTACATTATTGACATTTTGAGAGTGCTTCCCTTCCAGTCTTTGTTTGAAGGATACTCCCTTTCTAAAACCAATTTACTTGAAATGTTTACAAGAAGGGGTTATCCACCAGAGTTCCTGGTTGAGATTACGAACGAGGTTGTGAGAAAAAGGCAAAATGGGGTATTTTTACCATTATTGGGCACTGATTACATGGTATTGATGGCCAGTAACAGAGTAGAGAGAAGTCATAATACGAGTTGTATTTTTACCTATAGTCTGGATAGCGTAAGCATCAGAAATGTTATTGAAAAGAATTGGTGTATTATTGCTAGTGATGTGGATGTGTGCAGTAAGGCGATAGAAAAAGTGGGTATTAAACCAACATTTGTTTTTAGAAAGGGAGCATCATTTTTTATCTCTTCTGCATTGAAACATTAAGCATTGTTTGATATTGACAGTCCACAGTGCACATGCATGAGCACATAGCATTTGCTAATATCTGTACCAGGTTTAAATACCATCATCATAACCCAATGATCCATGAATGAGTCATTCTATTCTGTGTTTCACAAGTGTGTGTTTGCGTCATATATATCCAAGGCAGATTTCTACATATCACTCTCAGCTCTGCAGTATACATTAATGACAACTTAGCTGACATAAGTCAGCTTTATGTATGTAGTATTGATCCTAACATTGCACTTACTCCTTAATATTAACAAATATGGGTTTGCACAAGCCCTTCAACATCACAATATCTTATCTGACACAGAATAACAGGCTAATCCTACCTACCCGGCACTATCACAGTATAATTGCCAGACTTCTGTGGTGGCACTTGCATTAAATACTATGTCTTCTAGATCACATAGGGAGGGAGTTCTAATCTCATAGCAGTTAATGCCTGTGTGTGTGTGTGTGTGTGTGTGTGTGTGTGTGCGTGCGTGCGTGCGTGCGTGTGTGTGTGTGTGTGTGTGTGTGTGTGTGTGTGTGTGTGTATGTGCAGAGCTGTGTAAATATGACTTTAACCACTACTGGCCTCAATAAAATAGTAGCCTGGAGTAAATTTTACACTGCAGGGTGAGTACATATCAATGTCAGACCATTCTTCCAAAATCATCGTCTCAGCCACACAATGCTGATGTCATCCTCTATAAAGTGCACTCTCACACTATTGAGCTCATACTTTTGTGGTGGTCCTTGCATTAAGTACTATGTCTTCCAGATTATTATGTAGTTAGGTAGGAGGTTCTAATCTCACAACAATCATTTTGTGTGTGATGTTGTGGCATTACATCACTAGAGAATTAATTCAATGGGTGTGCTTATTTGACTCCCACTCATGAGAAACATTTACATGATCAAATCACTCCCAAATCCCCTTTTCTCAATGTCCACAAACATGTAGTCTGTGACTGTGACACACTGATGAGGTCATCATTTAAATAATAATACCTACTCACACCACTAAAGTCAGATGTCTCCTGCGGCATGCAAGTACAGTATACTTGTGTTTAGATGGTGTCTGTTGATAGGTAGGGAGTTCAAATACAGCAGTAAGATTCTCCTGATTGTGTGTGTGAATGTAAATGGATGCAGGAGTGTACTACACCTCAGTATTGATGACATCTAGAAGTCCACATAGCTGTAGGAGGCATTTTTGCACACAAATCTCCTTTGCATGACACAGCTGATGTCAACTTTTCAAAGATTCTGTGTGGCTTTCATGCAGTGGGACTTCTCCTGTGGTGCATGTGTATAACACACTTGTGTGTAGATTCTGTCAGCTGGTTGGTAGGGAGTTTGAATACAGGAATGACTATCATCTGTGATTCTGTGTTTCTTCATCTTTCTGTGCAGAACAGGCTGCATATACATTTATATGGTATATCTGTACAGTGTGCTTTGCAACACTTTTGAGTGGAAACATGAAGGTAATAAACAATGGAGATGTCATCCATTGAAATGTGCAGTGTCACAGTCAAGTAAATCGGTAGTTGCACTTGTGTTTCAGTAAACCTTCATAAGTGTGTGACATTGGCAACATAGCTCAAATCCCAATGTCACTGCTTACAGTCATTTTACATTTTGTTAACAATGTTGTCACCCACATGTGCCATGTTCATGTGTAGATGTTGTTTCCTGCTACAAGTGTTTATTCTACATTTCCTTTGGAAAGGCTATATTGAAGAGTGATGCTGTCATTTGACTAGATTGTCAGTCCATCATAGTTGTATTGAAGCACCTCCACATGACTGAGGACATGAGATGATGTAATGTATGTTGCTGCCTAAGTAAGGCATGTGTTCCAATATAGGATTATATCCACATTGGACATAATTATTGTACTACCATCACAGTGACAACAGCAGGAGGCTACAAGTGGGTTTGGGGATACCTAGCATCAGGCAATGTTGTTTGACATACAGCATGAATCATTCTAAGTAATCATAGAGACACATGCTCCTTGATTCATGCACATGATGTAATGTTGTCACTTAACCACACATACAATTGGTGATACACTTACACTATGGCACATTCATTGATCCCACTATATGCTGACTTTCTCAGTGCTTAGGCGAGTGTTCCAAAGCAGCACTGAGTGACTGTAAGCTTTTGCGTCCTTAACTGTTTTGCATTAAAGACAGTGCCCCCTTATACTTTGTAAGTATATAGTGGCAAAGGCCTCCCCCATCAATTTTATATGATAAAAATTATGAGCAAATACAGTACAGCTGATTGAATGACTTCACGTAGGTGGAGTTCAACAGCTGTGATAACAGTTCCACTGTGGCGAATTTGAGTAATAACAATATTGTTATTTGGAGGCGTTGTACAGCTTGATGTTCAGTTCTAGCATAGGGTTTAATTTTATTTGAATGTAATGGTGTTACACAACAACCATTACATCACATCAGTCTTATCCTTTGATACTTTGCACAAACACATGTGAATGTAGCTTTGCATTTCATGGCAGTAAACACTTGTTCTTCCAATATCATAGTGAGAGTGCTACTTTGGCACAAGTATTGAGTACTGTGGCATACATGAGTGTGCTACAGTTCCTGAGTGGAATGTGTACAAATATACAGTGAAACCTTCCTTGACCACAGAACATTGATATAGGACTGATCACAGTTGTATGCACATGAGCATACTCATTTATCATTTATTTGCCATCAGTCTGACATACTGATATGATGTTATTTATCAGGGATTCTTTCTTAATTCACACAATCATTTTATTTGCTTGTCGCAATACCTACTGCTACCTCCTGTGGCAGATGCTGGCAATACACAGCTCTGGGGAATGCAGTGCATCATGGTGTGCTGTTTGTATTTGTTCTTATCTGTCTGCACAATAACTGTGTCAGGGAGTTGTGCCTTGCTCAAGGGTATTACATATGTCACACTCTGATCCTACATTTGTAATATCACACACACCTACATATGCAATGCATAACCATTATTGAAGTGCATAACTGCCTTCAAGGATGATTCTCCTCATACATGTGTTAGGCCTATTTATGTGGTATATAAAGTTAATACACAGGTCAGAGTTAACAATGATGGGATCAGTTTGATTCTTGCCAAAGGAGATTGTGACTTCTAAGTCATTACTATTTTTTAACATGTTATATTGAAGGAATGTACACTATGCAAATATCCCACAATGTATATACTGTCCTTCCAAGCTATCATTAAATCCACAAAAAATGGTTCTGGACCCTTCTTCACAGGAGAAACAAGTTTAATGGTAAACTTTTCCAAGCTATCATCTCAGCTGAGCATGTCAATGACATTCATATGTTGTGCATCCCCCTCTCTTGTAGTGTTAATTTGTGTAACTGTCACATCCTGTGTGCTTTTGCTTACCTATATTTGCTCAAGAAGTTGACCACCATTAATTAGTATGGTATACATATTGAAAAACTTTATTATTACAAAATTGTCTTTTTGACATAAGCACATTGACATCAATTATCATACTACATTTTGAAAATTGACCCATCCCTCTTACATATTTCTGTATACATCTCTCTGATTTCTGTGCACATTGTCCTCAGTACATTTTTCCTGTCGGGTAACCCATGTGTTGCAGTTACCCTTGCCGTTTCCCCTCCCCTCTTAATTGTTTCTGTATTCCTATGTATGATTTATGTGCATAGTACACTCAGTAAACATTCCCTGCCTGTATACAGCTTGCATTATTTGCCTCATGTAGCTCTTCATCCTGTCTGTGCGAGCACACTTTACAGTTTTACCCATATGCAAGCTTGTTTGTTTACTGTGTGTGTGCCCATATTGCTCAACACATTTTCCTGGCTGCCAACACTGTTCCTGGCCATGACAACTTGTTTGTAGCCATGCACACATGATAAGCAGCATGCATATGCAGTTAGCACTACTGTCCATCTTGCTAACATATAAACATCATGTAGGTGTTGTGCAAACCCTACACAATTGTTCATGAATCCCTACCAGTGTATCATATTACCATATACAACTCACACTCAGCAAAGAAAACAAATTTTAACTGCTTTGAATTTGCAAAGAAAGTCACAATCAGAGAAATAACATTTTTTAAAAAGTCATGTTTATTGTGTCTAAATGACATTATGATCAACATTACAAACGTCACTTTACCAAATGGTACAACAGCAGGACAACATCTTTAATTTTTGGTGTTTAACAAATAACTTCATAGTTGCAGCTTATGAGTACACATGACTTACATATCTAATTTAGATGCTAATTTTGTCATTTCTATTTGAGGCCTCACATTTAGTAACATTTATAAAAAAATATAGCTAGCACATTAAACTTTTAACACTCTAGATAGCAGCAAATCAACTGATATATTTCCTATGTCAAATATTTATTACTAAGCAACACATTTACATGAAAATTTGAAGGTTTATATTCACTCACTTAAAAGTGTGTGATCTGTATTTACACAGAATGTCGAAAATTATGCTTAATAAGTCATTTAAATCAACTTATATAAAAACGCTAAGCGTGTATAATCCTTTTATGTTGTTACTTTAGCACCTATTGAATCCTTCAGTATTTAATATGGTAACTACCTAGCCCCATATATATTGCATTTTTTTTTCAATTTGAAGTTCCATATCATTTGTTAGTGCATTAACATCCCTCATGATTTGAGTGAGTCTAGATTTTCTCTTTTTTATAATAGCCTTCTTCGCTTGCAGCATCTATAAGTACATAATTACTCGTTTAGTTTTAGTAAATGTTATTTTTTAGTGGATATCAGCAGTGAGTGTGGTGTGTGAGTGTATGGTGTGGAAGAGCAACCATGGCAGGGCTAGCAATCTGACAGTGTAAACATTTTTCTCTAGATGATTGCCAATGTTGAAGTGACATTCTGACATCATGCTCAAAATGGGAAAAGGGGTTATGGATGGATCAATAACATTGTTTTAAGAAGAAGTATATTTTACTGCCATATGACTCTTAATAAATCACAGAAACCCTGTTTAAAAGTTTATAGTCCAGAACAAGACAAAAATATTTACTCCTGTGATTCAAGACATGTATTCTTTCTTTATATCTGCTGTAGGGAGAGTCAACATTTAAAGACATCTTTCTCAAACTTCATAGTAGATGTATATACTTGAATAAGAACTATTGCTGAAGTGTAATTCCAGTGAAAATATTAAAAAGACTTATTTGCAAGCACGGCTTTGCTTCAAATTAGAAGCAATCTGTTTAAACATCTTGGGCTGCAGGTGCACCCCCCCCACCCACCCTCCAAACCTGAATAAGAACTATTCCTGAAGTGCAATTCCAGTGAAAATATTAAAAATGCTTCTCTGTAAGCACGGCTTTTCTTCAAATAAGAAGCAATCTGTTTAAACATCTTGGGCTGCAGGTGCACACTCCCACCTCCAAACTTGAATAAGAACTATTGCTGAAGTGCAATTCCAGTGAAAATATTAAAAAGGTTTCTCTGCAAGCATGGCTTTTCTTCAGATTAGAAGCAATGTATGTCTTAACTTTTTACATAAAGACTTAATGTTAATGCCTTTATATACTGAGGTGTTTTGTTGCTTAAAGCATGCACACTTGCAGAGGCCTGTCTAGCTAGCTCAGTTTTCCTAACTCCAGTCCTGTAAGACCCCATTTCAGACACTAGTTGATGACACACTGCTGGATTCTGTACCTCTCTCTGAGTTACAAGGCAAAATTTTTAATTTTTATCTATGGCTTTCACATCCAGATGTGCCTTTTTCCCTAGTTTCATCTGTGACCAGTCAATATTAGACTATTTTTGTATGGCAATAGCTATCCACTTCCAAACTAGACTGCACTACCCCAGAATTAGTAACACCAGAAATAATTAAAATGTGCTAGTTTAGTTCCCCCCCCCCCTTGAACTGTACTGCCATTTACTTAACTGCAATTCATATATTCTCTTGGTACTCTCTCCATATCACTTATCTACAGTTTGAGTCAATTGATTGTTTGTTCTTGTTTGAATTGCCCATCCCCCAAAATCTGGCTGAGAGACCTGTCAATCACTCCCACAAGACTGCTCCAGCAATTAATCCCTACTCTCCTCCCCAACTAGGAATGCATAGGACAGAAGTTATATAAGGGCCTGTATTCTCTGTTACCTGATTGTTTTCCAGACTACAAGCCCTCCTTAGAGCAACTAACAGGTCTCTGCCGCTTCACTACCCACCCTGCCTCCAATTCCCACCCAAACTGGTGGTCCTACCTTTATCAGAAAAACAAACCCTTCCCATCATTTTTACCACCAACCACAATACTACTCACAACTCTAACTCCACAATCTTTCCACTACTACCCTTTCTCTTCTGCTAACACAAATAGGCATACCATACTTATATTCTGTGCACACCCTCTCCTTGCATATCTTACATTTTACCAAAACTCCATTATACCCCCACTCAACCACTTCCACTGTACAACTATTCACACCATCACTCATGACTCACCCTCATTCTGCTCCTCTCCCACAAACTAAGGAACCATCCCTATGCATCCCCCACATATTCTATCAACTAAAATACTCAAACTAAATGCATCCCTACAAGTTACCAAATAACCCTCTCACCACATCTATTACCGACTGCACCCAATCATAACGTTTCCCTAAAATGCAAACTCTTTCACAAACTGATAAAACTAATAACCTCATGCATATCAAAACTTGCCCTCAGTGGAGACTTCCACCCCAACCCTGGCCCCTCCATCTCCAACCCCACTTCTAATAATCAGGCTAACAAGCACAACTTCTCCCAGATCCCAGCGAGTAGAAAACCAAATAACCTCTTCTGCTAAGCCTAAATATCAGAAGTATAACCAACAAAGTCCACAAACTCCATGCCACCATAGACTTGCACTCCCCAGATATAATCATCCTGACAGAAACCTGGCTAAAACCTCACATTACCAGTGAGCAAATCCAACCCAATGGTTACAACATACTAAGACTAGACAGACTAAACAAGAAAGGAGGTGGTATAGCTATAATATTTAAATAGCATCTAAACATCCAGATCCTAAACTCATCAGCTCCCCAAATTGCCAATGAAGAAGTAATGTATACCAACCTGAAAATAAACCAAAATAAAACCATCAACATAATAGGATGCTACTTCCCACCTGGCCAAAATATCCCTCCACTAGAAAACCTCCTCAGCTGGACTACCCACCATCTCCCCCAAGAGACCATAATTTTAGATTACTTCAATATTGATTGGTAATCCTGTTGCGGCAACCATCTAACCCATCATCTAAACCTTCATGGCTTCACCCAACTAGTCCAGTCACCAACCAGAATAAATAAAAACTCCAAGCACACTACCCTGGATTGTATACTAGTCAGCAAGATTCCCCAGTCCTATATAGCAGGCTGCCTATCAGTGATCATTCCCCAACATTCCTACTCAAAAAACACCTATACCAAGTTAAACCTGTCATCTACCGTCAAATACGTAAAAAAATACACTTTAACCCAATTAGATTCGTCTCAATTTAACTGGCACCCTCTAAATTACGTGCAATCAGACCTCTGCACGTACGGCTACTGCACGGCTTAAAGGCATCAATGAATTACAAAAACACAGTAGAGCCAGCAAACAGTAACCCAAAATCCGTTTATTGAAGGAAGGAGGAAAAAATATACCGGTTTCGGCCTTTAGGCCTTCCTCAGTGTTTATGACTCACAAACACTGAGGAAGGCCTAAGGGCCGAAACCGGTATGTTTTTTTCCTCCTGCCTTCAATAAATGGATTTTGGTCCACTGTTTGCTGGCTCTACCATGTTTTTGTAAACCCTCTAGATTACCTCGGTCTAGATGATGAAGCCCAATTTTTCAATACTACCTTCCTAAGCATCCTAAATAACCATGCCCCCATAAGACTTACCAGAACCAAAGCCCAACCCTCCCCATGGCTACAGAAAACCACTAGGTCAGAAATGAAAAACAGAGATAAAGCCTGGTAACACTGGTGCAAAACCAAACCCCCCTCAGCTAGACAGAAATTCCTAGAACTACGTAATAGAGTCAAAAAGCTAATAAAGCAGGACAAAATCCAATACTACAAGTCTGCCCTCAACTCCTCCCAACACAACCACAAACAATTCTGGACCTCCATAAACTCCATCATCCACCCAGGTAAAATCAATACCCCTCCACCTAACATTCCTCACTCCTCAGAAAATATTGCTACCTCATTCAATACACACTTCACACAAACCGTACTATCACTCACTAGACAGCACAACCCCCTCCCCTACACCCCACACTTTCACCCAGTAATCTCCCCACACTCTTCTCATTTTCTCCCATTCCTACCTCCAACATAAGAAAACTTAACTAAACTTAAACCCACAACTTTAGCAGTAGACAACCTTCCAAGTGAATTCCTACAAATTGCAGCTGACTCTCTAGCCTACCCAGTATCAATCTTGATTAGCCAATCTCTGTCAGAATGCTACGTCCCTACACTATGGAAAATATCACACATAATTCCCCTCCACAAAGGCGGCCCCTCCACAGAACTAACCAACTACCGCCACATAGCGATTCTATCTCCACTCTCCAAAATAGTAGAGAGATGCATTCACTCTCAAATCTCAGACTACCCCCTTACTAACAACCTCCTCTCTAATACTCAACATGGTTTCTGAACAAACCATAGCACCACCACTACCTTAATCTCTTTTACTAACACTATCCTTCACCATAAAAACAATGGCCATCTCTTCTCTGTTACTTTCCTAGACCTATCTAAAGCATTTGACATGGTCCCACACAAACAACTCATCTCTGTTCTCAATAACCTATCCTTCTTTTAATCAGTCACCAACTGGTTTCAGAGTTACCTGTCTGACCGCCAGCAATCCATTGTATGGCAAAATGACATATCTCCCCAACTACCTGTCTCTATTGGTGTTCCCTAAGGATCCATCCTTGGACCCCTACTCTTCTCTATTTTCACCAATAATCTAGCCTCTGCCACCAAACATGGCACACTCATACAATATGCAGATGACTCAGCCATCATCTGCTTAGCCCATTCCCTACCCAAACTGCAAAAGGTCACACAGGATGCCTTTTCCTCTATTGAAACTTGACTATCCAATGCCCAGTTAATACTCAACCCAAATAAAACTAAACACCTCATCTTCCAACCAACCAAACATACTCAAAACAACTCTCACTTTAACATCACAGCAAAAGACAACACCACTATCCACCCAACAGATCACACCAAATTACTAGGAGTTGAAATAGACAACAATCTCACATTTGACATTCACTTATCCATGACCATAAAAAAGTCCACAAAAAACTGCGAGCCTTATACAGAAATAAGCAACTCCTCACCAAAGCAGCTAGGATTTCAGTTGCAAATTTGCACCTTATCTCCACCCTACTTTATGCCTCTCCAATATATACCAACCTAAGGCAATGCGATCTAAATAAACTCGAGACCTGCTACAATAAAAATCACCAAATTCACCACCGGGGCATCCTACCGTAGTCACCACTGTCTCTCAATTACTGAACTAGGCTGGCTAGAACTCCCTCACCTCCTTCAATGGTATTAACTCGCACTCACCCACAAACTAGTAAACCATCCTCTAAAGGTCCCATCCCTCCAGAATCTACTCCAACCCTATCTAGCCACCAGACCACTATGATCCAGCAACAAAAATCAATTACAGGTTACTAGAGCCAATAACGCTCCTGGAGAAGCACTATTCTCCAACGCTATATCCAAATTATGGAACCCCCCCCCCCACAATAACCTCTGTACCATCATGTACCCACTTCAAAGCTTTACTTAAAGCACACCTAAAAACATGCTGGCTATGCCCTTGTAACTCTCCCCTCTAACTTCTCCCACTCCATCTACCCTTTACCTCTCTTCCATCCCACAAATTACCTTTGATTACAGCAAGCTCTGATACTTCCATGCCTATCTACTTATTATATGGCAGTAACTTCTTATTGTAACAATTGTTAATATCTGCTATGACTTCGTGGATGGAACAGATGCTAGTTATCTACTGAATGTACTATGTTCTTCATCTGTAACTATGTTTGTAATATTTTAATTGCTAGGATTCTTCATCTGTAACTATGTCTGTAATATTTTAATTGTGGAGTTTTTCTCCCCGGGCGTCCGTTGAAAATGGACCTGTGTCCAGTCGGACTTTAATGGTCAAGAAATGTAAATAAATAAATATATATATGTATATATATATATATATATATATATATATATATATATATATATATATATATATATATATATATATATATATATATATATGTAATCCACATTTAGATCACAGTTCCATTAGTCTTGACTACTGGGACTTCTGCCAGAGAAGATCATGACTCCTACTTCCAGAGCAAGAATCCTTCCTCCTCCCGATGAGGTGGTTGTCTTCCCCCTCTGCAATGTCAGAACATCTCAGATATAAAACTTATGTTCTCACATGCTGTATTAGATCTTTCTTACCACAGTTTGCAGTGCATGCATTACAGAATTTGTTGCCCAACATGGTTCAATCTGCTTCAGAGTCCTGGATAAATAAATGTCTGATTGGGTAACTTCCTTATGTTTATTTTTTCTAGTTGTATAGACTTTGGTTAAAATATAGTTCTTTTTGTTGACATCAGCCATTTGTCAGGATTAAGATGGGCGTGCCTGTGATAGACAATTTATGACAAAGATTTGCATAACTGTTGTGGATTTTGTCTAAGAGCATAGCAAGTTGTGAAGGATTGTAGAGTCTGTTATGGATTTACACTTAAAACTATAAGAAGTAAGCAGCATTCCTTTCAATATGGTCTG
Organism: Protopterus annectens; assembly: GCF_019279795.1. Lineage (NCBI taxonomy): Eukaryota > Metazoa > Chordata > Ceratodontiformes > Protopteridae > Protopterus > Protopterus annectens. Next base: position 133,731,584 of record NC_056750.1, read on the forward strand.
AAGAGGTTTTATGCCTTCAGCCATTCTGTTATGAAATCCTGTGATTCATCTTCAGCCTCTGATATATCCCATAAAAAGAAAGTTTTCAAGGAAGGCTGGAACTGACATGGGTGATGCAACTCAGACGTCGGATGTCTTGGGTCGGCCTGAGAATTTAGACCCCAGTAAAGTGCTTTCACAGCCCTGGAATGCATGTTTTTTCCTGTGCCATCTGACCTAGCCCCTTTTGAGACTGTCATGCTAAAATAGCCTAGCTCATCCCAGTCAGAAAACAGGTTTCAGCTTTTGAAGGTGCCAGTATCCAAAGCACATTTTACAGTTTTTGAAGGGGAGGATATAATTCCTACCATCCTCATAATGGGGAACATCAATAGCCATGAAGGGAAAATTAGGCACACCCATCCAAGACCTAAGGACATCTCAACTAAAAGTACTGAAAAAATGTAAAAGCATATATCACTAAGCCCAAATTCCCTGCAAGCATCTGGGTTCCAAATGTTGGGCTGGACCTTATCTCCTTCCCAACTCCAGGTCCTTCCTGAACAGTGGATCACCCTGAAGGTGGTTTTTAATTTAATTATTTATTTGCTTATTTTTTTTTTTTTTTTTTTTTATTTTATTTTACATTTGTTGACCAGGTTAGTCCAACTGGATATATGTCCATTTTCAGTGGAGGCCCGGGGAGAAAAGCTCCAAGACAGATCCATTATACCAATATGTATAAGGTTACAAATTCAAAACCGTGTATATAAGGTTACAATCAAGTTAACTTAGCAGATGATACAAAACATTTTACAGCACATTGCAGAACAATATTTACAATAATATAGAGTAAGATATTCACATGAGGTAGATTGGACTTTTTTCAGGTTTACAATTCCTGAGAATGGTTGCATAAGTGTATTTACAACATATTGAACAAGATATCCATTTGAGGTAGATCATAACTGTATGCAGGTTTACAATTCTTGCAAACTTTACAGTAAAGAGCATTGAATTAAAAGTCAGAGTGGAGTTAGGAGAAATATAGTCACAGAGGTAGTGGGTTAGTCAGGGTTGGTGCAAGGGCATAACCAGTGTGTTCTAAGGTATATTTTGAATTTTTGTTTGAAGTGGGGTAGGGAAGGAAGTGAAGTAAGATCACTAGGTAGAAGGTTCCAGTATTTCCCAGTTGTGTTTGAGAAAAGAGAGCTACCTGCCATGTTGTTAGACTTACTAATATTAAGTAGTTTATTAGCAGAGCGTAAGGTATTAAGATTTTTATACGGAGTAATGATGTTTGAGAGTATAGGAGTGTTGTTAGGCTGGATGAGGATCTTATGAGCAATGGTAAGTTGGTTAAAATGAAGCTGATTTTGTAGTTCAAGCCATCCTAGTTGTTTTAGATTCTGACAGTGATGAGTTCTAAAGGGATTACCAGTTGCAAATCTGGCAATGTTATTGTAAGATGTAGTTAGTTTGAGAAGATTCTTCTTGGATAGGTTGGTGTAAATTGGTGAGGCATAGAGAAGTGTTGAGATTAGATGAGAGTGGGCAATAGTAGTTCTGGCTGTTGGAGTGAGAAACTATTTGATCTTGTATAGGGAGCCCATTTTTCTGTTGACTGTTTTTATAGTGTTATTAATATGGGTGTCGAAGCTGAGGTAATTGTCTATTGTAATTCCTAGGAGTTTGGTGGTAGAATCAGGGGAAATGAGGGTGCCATTGTTAGAAATAACTGAGAAATCTAAAGGCATGGATTTACGGGTAGGAGTAAAGAGAAGGAGCTTTGTTTTTTTGGGATTCAAGAGGGGGCAACATTTTAAGAACCAAGTTTGTACTACGTTAAATATTTTCTGAGTTAGGGATTGTAGTTCAGATGAAGATTCAGCTGCACAGATTAAAGTTGAATCATCTGCAAACTGTATGCAGGTTGCCTGAGGAATAGCTAGGTAGAGATCATTGGTAAATATTGAGAATAAGAGTGGGCCTAGAATGGAGCCCTGAGGGACACCCAGTGAGACTGGAAGGTGGGATGATAGTTTATTCTCCCAGAGCACAGCCTGTTGCCTATTGCTGAGGTAGGAAGTAAACCACTGTACAGCCAGAGTATCAAGAGAGAGTGATTTCAGAATATTTATAAGTAAAGAGTGGATGACCATATCAATTGCTTTTGAGAGATCAATAAATATGAGAGGTAGGATGTTCAGTATTGATATTCTTCCAGTCTATATTAAAGTTTCCTAGGATTATAGCTTCTTGTGGGAAGGATGTTGAGACCCAGCTAAGAATATCCTCTAGAGTACTGATATTGTTTCCAGGAGGTAGATAGATACAGAAGATATATAAGGATTTACTAGAGTTAAGCTGTAATTTGGAAATAAGGACTTCAGCATGATTGTCCGTTGGTGGGTTATAGGGTATAGAGGTGACTTGTAGTCCATCCTTAAAAAGAAGTGCTACTCCCCCTCCCTTTCTTTTTATACGGTCAAGTCTAAATATGTTATAACCTGGTGGGATAATTTCATTATCATGTGTTTTAGGTTTTAGCCAAGTCTCTGTCAAACATAAAATATCAAAAGAGTGTACATCAAGGAGAGCATGAAGATGGGGAACTTTGTTATTCACACTTTGGATATTGAGATGTGCTATGAGGAGAGAGTTGGGGTGTTTGGGGATGAGAGGAATAGAGGGATTGTTGGTGAGATGTCCAATGAATAGGACATTAGGTGGGCCAGGATTAGGATGGATGTCTCCATCCTGTAAGGAATGCTTTTTTAGTGAAAGCAAACGATAATGTATGTTACTAATTTGGTAACAGAATTTCTTTGTTGTTCTTTGTAGTGATATTATTATGGGTGAATGTGAAAATGTGTAAGACTGTTTGTTTTCTTGGATGGTTAAATTGAGAAATATTTGGGTGTTCAAAGGAGGTTATCAGATTTGCTGAGGTTAGTACAGATATCAGTGTGGCACAGAGTAGTAATTTAGTTAGGGTTGAGGTAGTTTTGGTAGACATGATGGTAGAATTGGTAAGGGAATAGTAGGTAGTTAGCAAAGGCCTAGGACAGGAAGAGAAGTATAAGTTTGAGTTAAGATTGTAATTAATTAGGGTTAGAGAATGGTTAAGTGAAAAGTAGGTGTTGCTCAATTATCTAGGATGGTGGGACCATCTTGTCTTTTGTAGACTGGGTTAGTCCCAATATGTATGACCCTTTTTTTCAGGGGAAGACCTGAGATTACAGGCTGTACAAAGCTTACAGCTTGGTACACATCCATCTGTGTCTAAAATATCTTCTGAAAAAATAAATAGGGGACACACTCCTGTTAAGGTAGAAGCAGACACCTTGGACAAAAGACCTGTATTACTCTTCTCAAATGTCTGAGGCACTGAAGATATACTTTGACTTACTGGGCCTGGATGCCTGTAAATCTGTGGCTGATCTTCCAGTTCTAGGAGCTCTGCAGAATATCTTCCATGCGTCTTCCCTGGAACCAGACACCCAGACCAGTGCTCCTAAAAACAGGTCATATGGGTTTCAAGAAGGAGCCTTTGTCAGAACCAAGAGGGAAACAAAGCTGTTGTGTCTGTGGATTCTCCAAAATGATAAGGAAAGCAGGATGTTAGACAGAATTTGGGAACATAGTTTGTATTGTTGCTACCAATTCATCATTAATAACAGCCTTAATTTTTACTTAGGATCAGGGTGTCACTTCAAGCATTGCCATCTCTCTTGATTTAGTAACACTACCACCTTCTTTGTCAGTCATTTCTGAATGTCTTAGTTGTCTCATGCAGTTAATCCATCTTTTGGTTGGATCCCCTCGTCTCCTCTTAATTTTTATTTCTTACCCAAATCTACTTTACCAAATCATCTTCTGTTTTCTGTAGCTGTGCCTGAACCACAGCAATCTGTTCTCATTGATTCCTGTATTTGGAGCTACTTTGACTTCCACTCTGATGTGCCTTTCACAGTGTACAGTCTACTGCCCATCCCAGGTACTTCATCTCCATCTCATTAAATTTCTTCAGCTGCTCTGCCCTCACTGTCCATGTTTCTGTGTCACACAGAAGTGCTGGTCACACCACTGCTTTGTGCATCTTACTTTTCAGCTTATTGGGTTGGTACAGGTACACTAGAGGTAGTGCACATGGATGCGAACAGTAGTGTGGCCCAACCTTTTTTAGCATCAGCTGTGGTGCACAGTGCCCTCTGGAAAGAAATCATGGACCAGAAACTGTGCATTGCATCATGTCTAGTCACTCAGGGGTATATAATTGGCTCCAGGTAATTTGGCTGAAGCCCATTAACCAGTAGAACCAAATGACCAAGTTTTTAATTCAGTGAGAGAAAAATCTATGGAGGGTGTCTGATGACTTGCGTGCACAATTCATTGATCTCCTGAAAACTGCCATTTGGATAACATAACACTGCATGAAATATGCATGCAGCATTTATAGAGGCAGATAGTGGTTCTGTAATCAGAACTCATGTCTGGCTGAGGCTACATCCTCTGCCAGAGGATGTCAAAGCCACACTTTTCAGTGATCCTTTGGGTAAGGAGCTGATCTTTGAGAACTTTACAAGTGAAGTTTTTAGGAAAATGGAGGAAAGGGGAAAAGTTTTGCAAGGTGTATTTCACCCCTCCATGTTTATATACAAGAGACTCTGCTCCTCTAACCCAAGCCTTAGCAATCAAAAGACAAGATAAACATAAGACAGTAAAAGAAAAAGGGACAGTGCAAGAAAAAGTGGTAGGGAGATCATTAAGGGTAAAGTCTGGAGGCTCCATGGGTCTTTCGTGACCAAACAGCAACTGTGTATCTATGGACCTTTTCCATAACTGTCTTACTCCAACCTCCCACCCCAGCTCTAACACTTCAACATCTCACCTGACCCCAGATTGTGGGAATATTCATAGAATGCCCCCAAAAGTAGAAGGCAATATTAGGACAAGTGGATCCTACAAGTAATACTCTAGAGTTATAAATTGCAATTCACATAAAGACTAGAGATGGGAGGGATCACTCGTATGGCAGGAGGTCAAAGGCACTAAATCTCCCTATTCTACAAGACTTTCTATTATTGGGGATCATAGAACTGGTGCCCATAAGAAACAAAACCAAAGTGCTCTTTTCAAGACTCTTTCTAGTCCACAGAAAAATAATGACATTAGAGACACATTCTGGATCTTTCAAGACTAAAGACCTTCCATAGCATTGCAAAATTCTAAATGTTAACCATTGAATCCCTGCTATATGAAATTCATATATAAACTTTAACAAAACATAATAATAACAAAAAATATATACAAGGTCCATAACAACAATTTGCATTAAACAAAACCATCAATACTTTTCCAATAAATGTCTATGTTTTTGGTGAGATAAATATTTGTGTGTGATATTTGATATTCTCCAAGAAACAGTTTGCAATTACTTGTTACATACATTCTTAGCTAATCAAACAAATAAAGTAAAGGACAAGATATTTTTGCTTTTCCAGTTCTTTGTAATAATTTTTCTGTTAATAGCCAGAATAGACAAAAGGAGAGGCATTTGTGTTTTAGGTATGGCATTTGGAATCGGGACTTTAAATAAAATCAAAGAATTTGTAACAACACAATTGTTTGCCCACAATACTTTAGCAACATTTCTGAATTCTAACCAAAATTGAACAACCATTCTGAATTCTAAAGCCACATGAAGCCAACTTGCATCTAGAAACTCATCACATCTCCAACATTTTATTTTCTCTGTTTTATAAATTAAGACAATCTTATGAGGAGCTAAAAATATACTATGCAAGTACTTCCAAGTAAAAATTCTCTAATAAAGTGATGAAGTAGTGTTGCCTACAGAGTTCAAAGATATTTTTATTTATATCTGAAAAAAAATCATCATTACTTTTTGTTGAATAATTCCAGTACAACTAATCAAAGTCTATAAGTTTGGTTCTTAAAATCCTATATATTATTGATAAATAAGACTTATGTTTGGTCATGTCACTATTAATATTAAAAGAAAAATTCTAGGAATAAGTTTTGTATTCATATTTAATGGTATTTGTAATTTATTACTAATAAAGTCCTTAAAATTTGTATATTTAAACAACTATTTTCCTTATATTGTACCTGGCCAAAAGGTAATCAGTAGTATGTAATTTATTTCCATTGAGAAACTGATACCAAAATTTTAAGTCATTTTCTTTAGGATCAAGTATTTTACGTAGATTAGATGATTCCAAACATCCATTAGTATAGGCTATAAGAAACAGAATTAATAATTCTTTAACAAAATAATTAGTTTCCATAACTTTCCTGAATGAAGGCATGATATAATTAACAAAAGGTATAGAGATAGAATTATTTCTGGTGTTCATACAAAAGTCCTTTATGAACCAATATATTCTATTGAAACCAGATTGCAAATTGCCATTTATTTCAACTTTATAGTTTGAAACTAAAGTTATTTAATGTGAAAGTTTCTAATTTGAAATATAGGAAGACGTTATACAATGACTTACTACATTTACAATGGCAGACTTAGCATATAATTCAGTATTAGGAAAACCAATACCACCTTCTTCCCATCTTTTTATATGCCAGTCAAAAGCTATTCTTGATTTTTCGGGATACCACAAAAAATTAAGTAAAATAGAATTTAAGTGTTTAAGAATCTTTTTGGATGGAAGTAAAATCAACGACTCTACATATTATAAAATTTTTGGTAAAATTATCATTTTAATCAATGTAAGTCTGTCTCCCATTGTAAAAACATTTTATTCCAATTATCAGTTAGTTTTATTACTGTATCAATTAAATTTTTATAGTTTACCAAAACTGAATCTTTCCAACTAGATTTTATAACAATTCCCAAATATTTAAGTTGCATATTCTCAAATAAAAATTCCTTGTAATTATTTTAAGAATTATTTATTTCTTATTAATCCATCTTAAATATACTCGTTGCAGCCTAAATGATAGTTTTTTTCTGAGTACTTACCTGCTGGTTCTTGTTCTCTGGGGTGTCATCCTGCTTTGTTCACCCTCCGGGCTCACTTCGCTCCTTTAACCTAATCCCTCCCTTCACCTCTACTTCTACACTTAAAGCGGTCCACACTACACCCCTTCCTGTACTAGCCCCACCCCATCATCTCCCTCTGCTGTTAGCTCCACCCTCCTCATTCTTATACTCCATCTCTCAACATATTCCTATTAATATCACACTAGCAGCCTGTCTGCATACTAGTCCCCTTCCTTCATTTTTACAAGCTTTATTACTCTCCTCAAATCATCCATTTAAGTAGTTTGTCTGATTAACTCTGTAATAATCCCTAATCTAAAATGAGTATGCTTACTCTCTTATCACTAATGCTGTTCTGCTTCTTTTCATTATCATCATATCTGGTCCCTTTCCAACCTTTGCTAAGCTCTCCAACAGACACTACCTCCTATACTAATAACACAAATAACTACTCCCTACCTATCACCACTCACCTCTTTCACACAGGCAATGTACTGTTCTTTAAACCCATACTGTTTCAGATGCAGCTGTACCTGTTTAACATTACACTTACTGACAATTTAACCAAAATAAAATTCTGTCTTTACTACACAGTCTTGAAATTTCTCCTACTCTGTGGTGACATCCACCCTAACCCTGGTCACAACATCTCACAATCCACATCTTCAACCCATATTCCAGGTACAGAAAAATATGCTTAAATTTATCTCACTAAACGCGCATAGCATGTGCAACAAAATTTCTGAGTTGCATGCTTGGATGACTGCACAATCTTCAGATATAGTAGTAATCACTGAAACCTGGCTTAAACCATACATAAATGATGCTGAAGTACTTCCTCCAGGCTTTAATATGTTCAGAGCTGACTGACTTAAAAGAAAAGGAGGTGGCATTGCAGTAATATATCCTGCTTCTATTTCCCTACCCCTCACAAACCCTCCTTTGACAAAGCGGAACTATTGATCACCTACCTTAAATTAAACAATAAGAAATGACTCTGCATTATACCTTTATATATACCCCTGACAATAACTTAACAACTCTGGAAAATACCCTATCTTGGGTATCACAAAATTTCTCTCTAGAAACAGTAATATTAGGTGATGTCAACACTGATTGGTTGAAACTTAACTTACAATTTCACACAGATAGCATAAACCTATTTGGATTTTCTCAACTAATTGCTCACCCAACCTTTACCAGTTCCACAAACCAAAATGGCTCAATAATTGATTGGATTTTGGTCTCCCATCCTAACATTTGCTCCCAATCTAAAACACCTCCAGCCTCTGTTAGTGATCATCACCCCCATCTGTACAGCTAGACTTATTACACATTCATGTAGACAACATACCCACAAGACAGTATGAAACCTATCTAACTCTGACCAGCAGGCCTTTACAAATTTACTAAACTCCATCAAATGGTCATTCCTTAAATACTTACCACTAGATGATACAGTTAACAATTTAAATCTACATTCCTAAACACTTTAGACAATTTAGCTCCCACCAGAAGGAAAAAAGTCAAAACCAGCCATGCTCCTTGGCTTTTATCTATGTCAGATCACTCATGCAAAAAAGAGACAAGGCTTGGACAACTTATCTAAAACATAAGACTCACAGTAATTTACAGCATTTCAAAGCACTGTGTAACCTTGTAAAGAAACAGATTAATTTAGACAAAAAAAAACAGTTCTATGCAGAGCCACAAAATCAACATAAATCTAGTCCAAAAACCTTCTGGCACACTATAAAAAATTCTAAATCCAGGAAGTCAGTCCTCCCTCCAACCATCCTGCACTAGTACCTCCCCTGACATAGCAAATCAATTTAACTCTTACTTCATTGATAGTGTAACTTCCATCACTAATAAATTCCCCTCCATCTCCCACTACCCTCTTCTCAGCCTCCTATTAGCTGTCACTCCACATTTTCCCTTCAACTGGTTTCTACTTCCTTTATCAAATCCCTCCTGTGCAAGCTCAGGCCATGTTCCCCCTCTGAAGACCATCTTACTAATAAATTTCTAAAAATGTCTGCTGACTCAATTGCCTACTCTGTCTCAATAATCATTAATAGATCCATCAAGGAGTGTTATGTCCCATCCCTGTGGAAAAGTCCTTCATCCTTCCTCTCCACAAAGGTGACCCTTCCACAGAAATTTCTAACTATAGGTCAGTTTCTATTCTTTCACCACTATCAAAATTTCTAGAAAAATGTATCCTTAAAGAACAACTTCAATACCTACTTGACAATAATCTTCTCTCTCCCACCCAGCATGGATTCAGACCAGCACACAGCACTATCACTGCTCTGCTAGCCTTTACTGACACTGTCAACAAAGTGTGTGACTCAGGAAACCTTGTCTCTTCTCTGTTCTTAGATCTATCCACAGCCTTTTATACTGTCTCCCACCCCTAAGTGTTATCCCAACTATCTCTTCTGGGCGTAACCAAAACATCCTTACAGTGGTTCAGTAGCTATCTCTGTAACAGATGTCAATCTGTCAAATGAAACTCTAACTTCTCTCCTTACTTACCTGTTAGTACTGGGGTACCCGAAGGCTCAATACTAGGTCCACTTCTCTTCAACACTTTTATTAACCATCATAATACTGCCAGCAAACAAGCCAACCTAATTCAAAATGCTGATGACTGTTAATTAATCTGCTCTGCCAGGACTCTGTCTCTCTCTCTCATCTATAGAATGTAATGCAAGAAGCATTCAATTTCATTGAGTCTTGGCTCACCAAAAAACATTTACTACTTAACCCCCAAAAATACACCTACTATTTTTACCAAAACACTTTTCTCCAGATACCTCTAGCTTTGCTATTACTTCTCTGAACAATACTTTAATCAATGTGGTTTCACATGCAAAATTGTTAGGTGTAACTATTGCCAGCAATCTTAAGTTTGACCTACTTATCAGCAGCATCATAAAAAGACAAATCAAAAATTGAGTATGATGTATAGGGTGATGAAATTCACCTCCAACTCCACAAGAGTAACCCTTGACACCACTTATATCTTACCCTCCCTTCTATATGCTTCACCTATCCTAACCAATTTTCCCTCTTCCCTCAGAGCAAAACTTAGTCAATGTTATAATAAAGTAGCTAAATTTGCCACAGGGCAGGCTCACTACTCTCGCCATTGTTCAGCTCTCAAGTCCCTAAACTGGCTTGAACTACCCCACCTTCTCACCTTTAATCAACTAACATTAACTCACAAATTACTGTAGAACTCCTCATTTTTGGCAAACTACATCATCACTGCTTCAACACTATATTCCATCTCGTGAGCTACACTCCTGTCACAAGTATCTACTATCTATTTACAAACCTCAAATATATAATGGGGTTAGGCTGTACTCTCACTGTTTTGTCAAGACATGGGATAGCATTCCAAAAGCAATGAGATTTATGCCCCACTACTATTCCTTCAAGTCTAGGCTAAAAGAACATCTAACCAATAATTGGATCTGCCCATGCTCCTTGCCATCTTAATACTCTTTTGTATTCCCTTCTTCCACACTCTTAAGACTTTCTTTTTATGTATCCTACTTCCCTTCCTGTTTTACCTACTTTCTAGCCTCCTATCTCTTTAATTCCTTAACATTATAATGTCCTTTCTTTATATTCTTACACTGACCTTTATCTTTCCCAGAATTTGACTGAAATTTGCTATCTAGTTCTCCTGCCAGAAAAAGTGTATGGCTTTTGCAACCTATTACTTATTCTGTTATATATTTTTCATGCATCACTATGTAACATGTACATTAGAAACTCTCTTCTACCTTGTATATGATGTATGGTCAGCTTTATTGCTTACCTTTATATTTTGTTTATTTTTCTTTTATTGCATGTCACATATTGTACTATTTTGTTATTGTATTAATATTTGTAACCATTGTTCATTTATTTAATTCTGTTTAATGTGTACTGTGGAGCTTTTCTACCCGGGCCTCCACTGAAAATGGGCTCCTACCCAGTCAGACTTTCCAGGTAAACAAATGTTAAATAAATTAAATGACTAAATTTTATTGAATTCAGAATACGTTCCAATGAAGATTCAGTGTTATCGGTTGTTAATAAGATGTCATCAACAAATAATTGAATTTTAGAAGTATATCTATCTATTGTAAATTCCTTTGTCTACCACATGCCAATGAGCACATTTCTTTTCCCCTCACCCCTGAGGCAAGGGCTACCAATATGGAACACTTCTACCATGAAGCACAGTACTCTGAAGTACTGGGTACCATAGATTGCACTCATGTACACATCAAGGCACTACCTGGGGTAGAATCTACATCAACCAGAAGGGGTACCACCCAATCAACTGCCAGATCATGAGCAATGTCCAGGGGATTATCCTGAATGTGTGTGCTGGCAGCCCTGGCAGTTATCACAACTCCCATATCTGACATGCATCACAGTTATGCCAGATGTTTGCTCGGGGACATCCCACATGGCCATTTACTAGGGTTGCTGACTATGCACTGGAACCATGGATGATGGCACCCATCAGAAATGCACACACACCCACCAAAGAATCCCATAATGAGGCACATGCACAAACTAGTAACATCATAGATCATGGGCTTCTCAAGTCACGGCTCAAGTGCCTTGATATATCTGGTGGAGCCTTGCAGTACTCTCCAGCCACATGTGCATATATGTTCACAGTATGTGCCATGCTACACAATATGGTCATGTGGAAACAGCTGCAGCAGAACCAGCAAAGGGAAGGGATTCACAGCCCCCCCCCCCCACCAGTGCCTGGGTCACCACAGCCACACTCAAAGGACAACATGGAAGGAGAACCCCTGATGATGTTTCTGTAGGCAGATGTAGGCATGTCCAGTACCCCATGGCTTTGACTAAGAGACAATGCATTGCACATTCAGTGACAAGCTACGGTCCTAGGGACTGACACCTTACTCCTACTCACATGCAGACATTAAAATTAATGAAAGGCAAATCACACATCCTGTGCCTATCCATGTATTGGCTGTGTACTGCTTGCATCACACAGAGTCAGCCCTGAACTACAGTTCTGTCAACTGCTGCACTCACAAGGTAAGTCTCTAACCTACACAGTACTTGTAAGGAGTACTATAATATGGCATTGTATGTATGCATCTGCTGCATTTATGCAAGGAAATATAGTGGGCTAACTATTTGGACAGAAGTAATATCCACATGGGACTACAGATAGCCAGTCCACTAGTACATGTTTCCTAATATTCACTAGGCCTCACAGTTGGAATATTCACTACATCAGTCAAGGGAGATGTTAAACAGTGAGTATCCCAGCAGATCAGGTGCTGTTGTTCCCCAACCCCAACACAGCAGTGTGGTCCTATATAACTGGTTTAACAGTAAGTCAGCAATAGTATATGAGCAATCCAGGCAATCTCAGGGAAGTACCATAGAAATCTATCACACAGTTGTATGTCGGACTCAGTGCAGAAATAGCATGCATATGTATGCTGTTGATTGTGTGATGAATGACTCCTTTCCATCTGGCATGTTGTGTGGCTCAGTGGACTAGGGAAATTGGCATGTGTGATGGTGTTGATGTTTCTAAATCTGGAAGTATTCACATCTTTTGCATTTGAGGTATTATGTTTGTTTTTACACAGTCTGTCAGTCTGTGTGTGGTGTAATATTATGGACCTCAGTCACATATTAATTAAATCAGACAGCTGAGAAATGCCATAGACAATCTGAATGAAGTGCAATACTGCAGAAACAGGGACAGATGTCCTTGTCTGTAACACACAAAATCCAGGACTGGAGTACAGGTAGGTGTGGGCTGGAATTACTTTATAAGTATTGACAGTCTCATTGGGCATGCCCATACAATTAGTTAAAATGAGAGCAATTCTGTTGATCCTTCATCAAAATGGCCTGTTATGTAGACATGTCTATACATACATACATATAACTATACATATCTATCTGTCACTATCTCTCTCTCACATACATAGTATATCTATCTCTATGTATTGTCAAATAGATATATACCTATATATATATATATATATATATATATATATATATATATATATATATATATATAAAAGCGATACATCTCAGTCTTTCCCCATTTCTCTACATAACACATATATGTATCGTATACACACACGGCTACATTTATATATACATCCCTGTTATATACATAAATATGTGTGTGGATGTCTGTATTGTCCTACATACACTAATAATGGTGAGTAAAGATACACTATCACACATCTATTATTTTTATCAAAGGATCCAAAGTAGTGGCTCACTAGTACAAAATGTACTTACCTACAGACACCAGTCCCTGCTGGATGTCACCACATAGACAGAAACAGGTGAGCAGGTGGTGTAATGTGTAATGTTGTCAACTTACGCATGGACAGGGCATATTGTTCCTGCCCACAGGCTTGCCTGTCTAAGTATAAACAGCCACATATGGCCATACCGGTAACTGTAGACACATAGCTAGGATAAGAACAGTTATCCCACTGCTAGGATACTAGATGCAGCAGTACAAAGCAATATCACTCTGCAGGCCACAGATGCTGTTCAACACAAGCCTAGTTTGTGTAATGCATAAGTACTGTGCCTGCAATCACTTATAAAACAGACACTCTGTGGCATGCAATAAGTACTGTGATCTATAGTGTATAAAACTAAATAGGAAGGGGTTCTAATCTCACTCCAAGCCACTCAGAGTGTGTGTGTGTGTGTGTGTGTGTGTGTGTGTGTGTGTGTGTGTGTGTGTGTGTGTGTGTGTGTGTGTGTGTGTGTGTGTGTGTGTGTGTGTGTGTAAGAATCCCTCATTGACTATCAATGTACACTGCAGCTGCACTTTTTGGCCTTGTAAGTTGCTGCCAGTGTCCAGACTGCCCTCTGCTGCAAGGCCTACTGATGTCAACTACCTTAAGAGTACCATCTGCCATTACAATGGCACACTTAAGCTGTGGTGTATGTGATAAGTACTGTGACCTATAGTGTGTACAAGTAATAGATATGGGTTCTAATCTCACTCCAGGCTACTCAGAGTGTGTGTATACCCCTGCAAAACAACTGAGAATTCCTCATTAACTATTAACCTGCAATGTTGCTGCACATTTTGGTCCTGTAAGTTGCTTCTGGCTTCCAGACTGCCCTCTGCTACACGGCCTGCTGATGCCAACTACCTTAAGAGTACCATCTGCCATTATAATATTAGACTTTAGCAGTTATGCATGTGATGAGTACTGTGTTATATAATGTGTATAACTAGATAGGTAGGGGTTCTAATCTCACTGCAGCCCCCTTAGACTGTGTGTATATCTTCATATGGCATAAACAGAATCACATCAGTAATAGAGTAAGATGTAGCATTTTGCAATATTTTGGTAGTAGCAGGTGATGCGGGCCTCCAAATGCCTGACCACAACTAGGTCTGCTGATCTCATCAAGCATATGATGTCCTACAGAGATAGTAGTAGCAGACTTGAGGTGTAGACTATATGCCATGTACTGTGAGTTGTAGTGTGTACCATTTGATAGGTATGTTTTCTAACTCAGTTGCAGCCAACATGCAGTGTGTATGCTGTGCCATGTCTTGTAAACAGTAATTGGACATGGTGCTATCCTCAGTGTAGCCAGGTATGTGTGTGTGGTCATTAGAGGATTTTACCTCAGCCTATGGAATCATAGGATCTTTGAACTTGAGGTGCAATAATGCCCCTACAGCCATCACAAACCTAGCCAACATTATACCCTTACTTATATGATCAGAACATGTTGTCCCTGTCCACCAGGGACACAGGTAGAAGCCCTGTGGTGAAATGACAGTCACCCAGCCAATCATACAGATGATATCGGATGGAGTCCACTGAGGTGCTCTGTTTGCCATTAGGCAGGGGTATGTATCAAAGGTGTGTTAAAGGCTACTGCACAGATCCCTCCCACCAGCTTGTATTACTAATGTCATATACCAAGTTAATGTCCTTAGAGTGAATAATCCATGTATCATGCCACCTACAGATATGTAGCATATACAATCAAGCAGCGTCAAACATTGCCCCATATGCAAAGCAAAGATTACCTCTGAGCAGCCTATATGCACAGGGTACAATGACACTGACTGCAGATGATTCCCGTTGAGCAGATGCTGATGACATGAAGTTCTGTTGTGAGGGACCATTGTGTTGTGGCCATTGCCAGCAATGCTTGGAAAGGTACATTAGCAAATGGCCATTGCACTCAACTACTGGCATGCTGAGGGAACAGTACATGGTGGTTATGAGTATATCAACTTTGGGAAACTATGCCCTCAGTTATGACATATCAGTCCCATCTTACCAGTGGGGAAGCATGGTGATCTCAGGGACATTAGGTGTAAACCTGTGGGGCCAGGTCTACCACCTCTGAGTATGTACAGCACATGTTGCTATTGGTGTGCTACATGTCAGGAACATAGGTAGTACTGCTGGGAATGATACCACATATACAGTTCATGGAGTGTATGGCCATTAGTATGTCAACATTCATTTTTGCACCAACACCCTCTTGTAGGACATTGATATACCTCACAGAGTCTATGACTGCTCACAGTCTGCTGGCATCAGCCAATGTTGTCAGCTACACACATGCAGTATGAGCCTGTATTGTGGTGAAATGGATGACAGGCAGTAGAGGACCCAGGATTGAGCCCTGTTGAAAACACTTGCAGAGAGATCAGCTATTGGAGGTAGATTTCCATATTCTGTGTATGTGTGCCATCACTGAGCCACTTAGTGAATCCTATGATGATAGTACTTTGCATGGCTACGTGGCTGCTTTTGTCATTGATGCCTGAGTGAGGGATAGACTCACATGGCTTGGCTAACTCCAGGGGGTTGTATGTCCTGATGTCCCCTGACCCAGGTCCTTGGTGACTGCCTTCAACATGTCCTCCATGTCTAACAGTCATGATCCCCCTGTCAGGCATCCAATCTGTGTACAGTCAACTGTTTGTACATTGCATATATGTTAAGTAATCAGCTCCATAATGATTTGCCCCATGGGTGTAGAGATATGGCTACCCAGGCAAATAGGTCTATGCTTTCTGAGGTGTCTGTCACATGGGAATAATCCATGTATGGTAAGGAGTTGAACACATGCAGGTGTGTATGATGCAGGTATGGGTGAAGCAGGAGGTAAGCTGTGCATGGCAAAATGTTCATTGCCATATATGCAGACTGCTATATGAGACATCATGGAATCAGGAGGTGAAATACAGTCACACCTGTCACACGCTGTGTTTGTGAGGCACAGGTTTTCAGGGGTGGGGACACATTCCGTATCTCATAAGCAGTCATTGATGGCACCATTAGCAATACAACCATGCTTCTATGTACAGCACAGCATGCCATCTTTTCGCAGTGTCATGGCAGATGGTGTAAAGTAACATGTCATGTTTATGTAGGTCCCCTAATGTGACACAGCACCTGACTGTGTGGCATACAATGCTTTCGCAGCCATGTGGACCTTGCACTGACCATAATCCTGTTATTAATTTTGGTCCCAATACCATACCTTTAAATGTGACACTGTACAAGTCCAGAAAAGTTAGGGTCGTGCTGCTGCCACACCCATGGGGTTGACTTCCTGAAACATGGTGTGTGTAGGCACTCTTTACAGTGACGATGTGCATGCCTGTGCATACACAGAGGACTTATTCACCTTTTCTGACAGTACATAGGTGTTGCAAGCATACAATCCCTGTCAGCAAACTGGTAGCTGTGTGACATGTTGTAGGAAGACAGACATGTGATTTGGGGTACATAATAGTACAGTATGACATACCTAGGACATGTGCATGTAGACACTCTTTGGACAAAGGTGGACAGTCCTCTGCAGCAGGCCTCAGAGCCATGTCATGCCGATACCCACCATTAATCAGCTGAAGGGCAGGATGCATGAATTGCAGTGAATTACTCACATAACATGAATCACCACCGCTGTGTTGCTTGTTTCAGCAAGCTTAGACATCTATGTCACTGGGTATTGCACGTGATAGTGTGACACTGCAGCTGTCCCCCTAATCACCATCTGGGCAGTTCCCTAGTGACATATCAGCAAACATGGAACACATAGCATATCACATGCAAAAGTCAGCTTATTGCACAGATAGCTAATCAGGGCATCTACCTGGAGAAAGTATGTGATGCTTACATAGCCCTTCATGCTGTGGGGTAACTATATAGATGAACAAACTGGCTGTGTTGTGCCTCTCATTGTGAGGTTCATAGTAATGTTTTACGTGTGATGACAGAAAGATATTGGAGCATGGTATCTAAGGAGAGACTAGTTGTGGTGCAACCAGCGTTAGTAGTAGTAGCCAGGCACTAGCAATACAGGGTACTACCCTGCTTTCTGCATTATTCAAAAGGTCATTCTGTCCTTTCAGTAGACACCACTTGAGTAGTGTCCACCTGCAAAATACCTGCATAAATCCACCAGCCTTACCTTCACAGGGCAACCATATTACCCTTTCCTCCATTGTTGGTCTCTGCTCTGTACAGACACATTCAATTACTTGCTTCTAGGAACACGATGGAAGTACCTGCAATACTTAGTTGCACAGAGGGCAACTGGCAAGCAGTGCCAACCATTGTCCCCAGATCTCTCAGTCATCTGATATTCAAAGCCATGAAAGGAGTTAGCATCCAGCAATACTTAGTTGCACAGAGGGCAACTGGCAAGCAGTGCCAACCATTGTCCCCAGATCTCTCAGTCATCTGATATTGAAAGCCATGAAAGGAGTTAGCATGGATATGAGTAGTAGCAGTGACGTACACCTGCTGACACCACATCATACATAGTTTGCTCTGCTCAATGGCAGACCATGCCTACCTACCCTAAGTGGTGAACCTTAATGAGTGTTAAACTCTTCAATGGATGGGGAACAATAACTCACTCCACCTACAATGGCCTGATAACATTATCAGGTGAATGCATATTAGGAGTTGTCACTAAATCCCACACAGAACCAACAGTTATCCAGAATGGTCTGTGACACGCATTCAGTTGTTGCCAGAGCCACTGACAAATAGTAACTGCCATGGACTGCACAATACTATCCATTTGGAAGTCATCCACCCCTGGAAAATATAGTAGTGTCCACACAGCATGCACAAATCATTCAGTAGACACAGAGTTATGCACACAGAGAGTAATGTAGCCTTTGACTTGCACTGGTTGGTAGGATGTGGGAATCCATTCAATTTTGTACAATCTATACAGAAATGTATGACATGTATCTCCCACACTGTCAGTGTTATACTGTATTTGGCAGTCATCACACCAATCAGTGAATGCAATGGCACAATTGCTGTTTCAATACAGAGGCATAGCTTACAACTGTAGCAGCTACATGGGTGCCATGGTAAACCAGTACATATTGCTGATAACATGTCCTGTGCAGTCTGTGTCATCACCATACATGCGTAGGCTGTTTCCTACATTCTATACAAGGGATGTGTATAGCTGCTATACAGGGAGGGGAGCAATCCCACTGTGTACCTCCCACTTATCCAAGACAAGACTAACACATGAATTCCCTGTTATTCACACCTACACTGTCACTGTGTTATACATAGTACATGCTGGAGGGACAGGTATGTAACACAAACACTGCACTCTATATGTAATAGGCCCTCGTTCATTTGAAGCACACATCTGCTGTAATGCACATCATGTGCAAGTTACACAATGGGATACAGAACATGACATCCATGGCAGGTCTAGGAGAAATATCTATAATGGACACGGGTAATTTGGACATGGGTCATTTTCATCAACACAGCTTGTAGATGTGTTAGCTCCTGAAACCCTGGTGACACTTATCAAGGGTATCAGACATTTTCATAGATTAGGGATACATAAGTAGACTGAATGATGCAACTGTCCTTGTTAGCCTGTTATACTCATATGAACCTCTGGAGCCATGCAGCTGTAGTGCTGTACTGTGCTGAAGATATGTCTTCTGTGCTGACATTCCATCCTGTGCTGTCAGATCTATCTGTTTATTGCCACTGTGTATCCATAAGTATCCCCTAAAGACTACTGAAACTAAAGCATAAGCAAGTTGATGACACACCTCTCACTGTGTACATATACAGCCATTACAACATCATACAACATAAGGTACACAAAATCATGTGGCTTACTCATTACAAATGTCAGAATACAGTATCTGTCAGTGACGAGTACAAGTGGCATGACAAAGCAACACTGGATAACACAATTACATCTACATATATATAGTCACCCTGTGCATCAGACACATAGCTGCATTCCCCTGCATCAAAGATGAGGATGACAGGGATGTGGCACAGGTCTCATCACTTGCACAGGATGTCCTGTCAGGGTGCAGGAGTCCTAGGCTGACCCAATAGATTGACAGCATGTGTATAAGTCAGGAAGGGAGGCAAGCTAGCTGGACCATGGAAATGTGCTGTGTGTGTCTGCAGGTGACCTGAATTTAACAGTGGTGTGTGAGTGTGTGCGTGAACAAGTCAAGCTCAGTGCTAATCCACATGTGTGTGTATGTTGGACAGCTTTGAACCGTGTATGGTAGACTTGACAGTTCACCATCTCCATCCCCAAACATGAGAACTGGCTTTGCCAGAAGTTGCACTGGTACCTCCATGCCCAAGATCAGAAGTTATACTACTACATGATAGTGACTCCTGTCTGCTGGGACCGTGTCCTCCATGGGAACACCCAGGACCATGAGCCCATGGCCTGCCACATCTTGGTGAGGACCACACACTCCCCACTGTTGTGCTGGATGTACTGCCACTACAGGAGTGTGATTGTGCATGGCCACGTGGACTCTTAGTAGATATAGATGCTGACCTATGTCCAAGAGGCCAGCACTCAACTCCAACCAGACATTCCATCACAGACACAGTGAGTTCCAAGACAGATACTGTGTAATATGTCTGGGACCAACGTCTTTCCACTGCATCAGTCAACCATTCCAGGGTATCAGTGACACAGTGAAGGCAGTCATAGATGTTAGACTGTGCTGTGTCCATAACTATGAGCATATGCCTGGAGTTCCTTTTGGAACGTGCCTGTGCCTCCATGATGGTCCAAAACATACACTGCGTGACCCATGATGAGACACCTGCAACAGGTGGTGGAAGGACAGCAGGCCTCCTACGAGCATCCCTATCAATTCACCTGTGTGGCACCTTGCCAACTCTCTGGCTATGGCCAGTGTCTACACTCACTGGAACCATAGTTGCCATATGTTTCTGTTCAATGTCCCCATGCTCTGACTGTCCAATACCTGTGGCCTCCGGGGAATGTGTATGTGTAGGCATACTGACTGTGTGCAGTGATAATGAGGGCAGAGGAGGGCTGTAAACCTCTGAAACAGATTCAGTCCCTGAAACCTCCACCTGTGCCTCACATTGGCCACCATCTTCAGAGTCTGAAGAGACAATGGTACCAGGTTGTGTAGAGGATAGAAACCAACCCCCCAGTCACCTGTGATAACAAAGGAAAATCATTACATTCATTTCTGCACTACTATGCTCTTTATTAGTATGTTGCAATAATATATAAAGCTGTATTTACTGTTGTCACTGTTACAGACCTGTTTAACCCCCCCAACCTCATATAGTAGCACATGAGGACAGTACTTCTTCCACAACCAGCTGTAGTTACTTGTAAGTAAAAGCTCTTTACATAGCAATCTCATCAGCAACAATGAGGTACACTGAACATTTGTGAAAACTGCACAGTTGACACATATGGCAATCTGTAATGTCCTGACAATACGATCACATATATCAGTGTGATCACACCTAAAAGGCATGGCAATGACTGTGCAGTATGTACAGTCAGAAAATATCTGTGAAGTTGGTAATCTTGCTGACAGTACAGCAATCCAGGCATCAGGCCTGGGATGACACTTTAGGGATTACTGTGTTGTTAACCTACATCTTTAACAAAATAGTGTTGTACATACCAGGAGCAGGACCACAGCCTTTTCCAATACCTGACGTACCTGTGAAAGGTTGACGTAGAGGCAATGTCGGTACCACTGCATGTTGCAACACAACAAGGTAATAAATCCATATATCTCACATTTACAGTAGCTACTGTGTTAATTATTGTATTGGCCACAGTCTGAGTATGAGAGTTAAACTGTGGTTAACTCCCCAAAGAAAAAGACCTGACACCCACTTAAAAATATGTGCAACCTGATACACTGAATGCTACAGTATTACAGAGCAGATCAAACTAAGCTTATCTGCATGCTCCTCTGTTGTGGAGATTATGGTACCCACATCCATGATGTATGGTGCAATGGATACCTGGGAGCTGTCATGTGTGCGTAAGTTTTCCAGGAATTCCTCAGTAGCTGAGAGTGGTTTTCCACTGCAGGCCTTTCACCGGTAATGCCACAATTGCTGGCTACATCTGCTGCTCTTTGTCATGCAGTATTGATGATGTCCATTGTGTGGTGTCGAACCTGCTCATATGTCCTGCCCTGATGACCATTGGCACTCACATCATGGACAAGGTCAGCCCACAATGCAGCCCGCTGTTCCCTATTTCACCTCCCCCAGACAGTAGCATGTCATGATGTTGCTTGGGGCCTTCCAGTATAATTCCATTCTCTGCATCTGTAAAAGGTGCATGTCATCTCCGGTACATGATTCCTGAAAGACAACAAAATGGGAACAGACGTCAGGATCACATACATGGAAGTACACTATGTAGAGACACACCAAGGTCAAAATGGTTGGCAGTATCCACTGCTTGCTCACACATGCCATACTCCACAGTGTGAAAACATACTAAGTGTGTGGATACAACTGAGACAGTAGCAATAGTCAGCTATTCCCGTGTGTGCCATGACAGAAACTGATATATGATCATACATCCAACACTGGAGTCTACTGTAGTGTGTCTCCTGTGGGCAACCCCCCCCCTGATAATATGTCAAAGGAACAGTGCCAAACAAATAGCAGTGTGCTATTACAACCACTATAAATGGACAGCCCCAAGAGACCAGTGTAACACAATGACAAAAAACAATGCACCCTTGATGTATTGTACATCCTCTGTAGGTGTAAGAAATCGGGAGATGAATGACATGTCATTATCACAGTTCTAAGAAAGGCTTAATGCTGTAATCCCTATTCCCCATAAGTATATTCATACATCTGCATCTTGCAAACAAAAACATTACATGCCTGATTGAGTGCAGTACATCTGTGTTGATATGATAGTTAGGTTTTCACAAACATGTGTTCTGTGTGAGGAAAGTCTCATACAGAATGGTTCCCCATAGCCAGATGTTTGCCTTTATAATATGGTTCTCATTAGCAGGTGATTGCCTCTTAACCAATCTGTGGTTCTAAAATGCTAATTGCAACCAACACAGCTGATTTGCTCTATCATCAGTCAGTGGCCTGCAACTACTGTACAATATATAAGGTCTTTATGTAGATTAGGGACCCTTTCTGGCACATTTTGCTGGACATTATAGGTGTGTGTACTAGGCTAATGGCCCTGGAGCCTTTACAAGCCTAGCCCATTGGATTACCCAGGAATTGTGCCACCCAACCTTAGTTTCCAGTGCCTCTGGTTGAGTAGAGCTACTGGAGTGATCCCCAGGGTGAATTTTTACTGGGTGAGGAGACTATATTGTCGCAGAGGGTAGGTCTGTAGCAGCAATTTTTGCAGAGATGTGTGCTACAGGCTGCAGCTGCTGCTGCAGGTAATAGACATAGGCAGAGAGTGTGAACATTTTGGAGGACAATAAGCTGTAGGAGTAACTGTGTCAGCCTTGATGTAGAGTCAGAGCCAGAGTGAGAGTACCATTTTCACTCCAATTAAGGCATGTATTTAAGGTACATATGTTAGGCAATGGTATCACTAACAGAGTACTAGGCAACATGTTTTCTGTGTCCTTCAGCAAGATGGGGTATAAATATAAGAATATGTCCACCATTTGGGCAACTGTCAGGTCATGTATTACAGTCTGGTAGTAAGTTGCAGCATGTATGAGGGCAGTCCTTGTTACAAGCAGGGGCTTCAAATGTGTATGTTAGTTGTGCAGCTGTGATAATCTGCGCTGTTACTTTGAAAGGATTGTGGGGTGTACTCTGCTATTAGTATCCTTCATTTGCAGTACCTGAGTTGAAATTATCTGTGAATGCATATTAATGCATTATGTGACACTTTATGCATATATGGTTTTGACACAGGACTATGTAAAGTGTGTTCCTATCTGCAGGTGTGTGACTTCCATCAGTAAAAAGCAAACATTTTTTTAAATTAAATTTGGGTGGATAAAGAGTGCATGACTCAATCATTAAATGCTGGCTTCACAATAATGTAGTTTAATTGCTGCGCACCACTGGATTTGAATCCAGGACTGTATGTGGCAAAATGTACTGGTTGCAAGGCATTTAACATATTGAGCTACTGAGCCACTGATACAAGAGGTGTATTTGCAAGATATAAGTGCACATCTACAGACAGTGACAAATGCTTTTTACATCCATCAGTATGTGCATGGCTGTATATGGATGTATTTCTGCACCAGGGTCCTAGTTAAGCATGTATTTTGCCATTAAGGCCTTAGCAGGTGTATTTCTACATGTTGCTGATAAAAGGTCACATTTACCTGCTATCACAGGACTCACTTACATCCATTATTATGTGTTTGGCTTACTAGAAGTGCAGTCTTGCACCAGAGTCTAAGGTACACTCCCATGTTTTCCATTACTTTGTAATCAAGTTTGTGTGACATGGCATGATGTGCAGCTCAGCTGAAACATGCTTAATGACTGTAACTGGCAATTACTATGTTTTGTTTAAACCACCTGTTTTAATTAAGAGCTGTGTGGCATGGCAGGTTAATGCAGTGATCTGGAGGTGTGATGGTCATGGGTTCGAAATAGGGGATAGGTGTTCATTTTGCACATGTTTATTATAATTTGAAAATTATATCTCAATTTAACTGAGGTTAGCAAAGCTGCATGACCCAGAGTGCCATGCAATGTCACACTAAAAAGTATAAAGAAAAGAAAAAAGGGGAGATAGGACAGCGGTGAAATGCAGTGCAAACAGGGGGGAAAACATAGTGAAAGACAAGTAGGGATGTGCAGGAAGGGTGTAGGAAAGAACCATAGTTATCCATTTCTTGTACAACAATAACTGTGCACTTTGACAGAATTTGTACGACTTTGAACTCTCACCCACAGAGAGAGGGTTGAGGACAACATAACTGCATTGTCAAGCCAATTGGACCAAATTACATATGTCCAGTGGAAGCACGTGTGAAATGGACAGCTACTGTATGTATGGGATGATATTTTTTTGGACAGACAAGAGAACAGATAGGGGTGGTGTGTGACACATAAGGGCGGTGAACACCATGGATGGGGAGAGTGTTGTGGAATGTCAGTCCCATGTGCCTCTACAAGGCAGCAGCGTGACTCACATCCCCACACATGGGACTGTCAGCACTGCTCTGTCACTGCCCTAGAGGTGACAGTTCTGGAGGCTGGGCACCTGCACGAGGCTGCCCCACCAGGTTGGCTAGCATGTCTTCAATCCAGTGCAGGCAGTGACAAAGCCATGGTACACAATTCTGCACACCAAAACTGGTAGCTCAGGCCAGTTGACAACTCCCCCTCCATGACCTCTCCCAGAGGGGGGCCCAGCCCCAACCCGTGGGGCAGAATGACCTGGCACAGAAGGTAGGGCAGGGGCAGTTGAGGGGGCACCATCAGTCTGGGTCTCAAATGTCCTGGGACCTGGTGCCACAGCCGGAGTAGGCAAGGTAGGCAAATCAGCCAGAACTGGTATACCTTGACATACTGTGGTAAATGAGTTACAGCAATAAGTTACGGTTAGTAATAACCAAATAATTGTTAGTATTAACAGGATGGAATATCATATTTATTAATCCAAATACATATTAATGTATATTATGTGAAACACAATATTAAGTAACATAACAGTCAGTATGTTGACAGCATGCCAGTAAGAATTAAACCATAAAGCTAACAAAACAGTTTAGGAAAATATGTTAGTATTGAAACATAATAAAACATATGATTAATAAATACATTTTAACAAAATATAGTTAAAATATGTTAATATTAAATCATAATAATAAATAATAATAAATGAAGATAACGGATGGAGAGAGAGAAAACATTCTATTAGTGACATTGCAGATAATATCCTTGAAAACACTGGTAATACTTCTACAGGTGTGTAGTGTCAGTTTTGAGTACAGTGACTACAATTCACCTATAGCTGATGTAGCATGTACATACCTCTCAAGCTGATAGCATCAGTCAGTATGGGCCAGCAATAACATATGCAGGTAAACAATTACACAGAACAGTTTCACATAATGTGGACTTATATAGCTACTAAGGTGTTCTGTAAACAGATGTGGCAATATATTGCATTCCAGTTATCATTTATCTGGTAATTATGTGACAGATGGATTAGGCAGTTTTAATTACATTACGAGAAATCGTGACACTTGAGAGGCATGCTTACATACAGTAAGTAAACTAGACAGCTGTCATGCCTTAGTTGGCAGGCATGGGAATAGAACCCAATAGCTGTGACTGCAGGAGACATCTGCAAATAATGTAACAATTGACTGCAGCCACTTAGTACAGACATGCAAGGAATACAGCCCTACCACGAATTTTCTGACATATTTAGCTAGGAAAACACAATGCTGTTTAACACTTTATTTGTATTGCTGATAATTATCTGTGAAATCTACACACAATATCTGCTCATAACATGGGTTACCTCAACCATATATGTTTTGTTCCTGGAGTGGCATAAAATGAGAGCATTATGTGACTGAAGTTGGCCTGCAGACAACCTTGAACCATACTATGAGTTGAGCAATACATGTTACAGGACATTTGTTTTGCATTCTAGTGCTATTACAGTGTTACACTTGACTGCAGTGGCAGTAGAACACACATGCAAGGAATATAGGCATACTGCAAATATTAAGACAGATTTATTTAGTAATCAACAAACCTGCTTAACACTTTGTTGGCATTGCTGATAATTCTCTGTGAACTCTACACACAATATATGCTCATAATGTGGGCTACCTCAACCATATACCTTTTGTTCCTGGAGTGGAAGAAAACAAGAGCATTATGTGACTGAAGCTTGCCTAGAGGCAACCTTGAACCATATTACGAGTTGAGTTGAGCAATACATGTTACAGGACATTTGCTTTGCATTCTACAGCTATTACAGTGTTACACTTGACTGCAGCAACCTTACCATAGACATGGGATGCATACAGCTCTACTGTAAATGTCATGACACTACAATCCTACTGTAAACCATTTTGCTTACCATTATTGGTATTGTTTATTGCAATAAAGTTCTTATTGTTCATTTATTGCACTACAGCTCTAATTGTCCATTTATTGCACTACAGTTCTACTTGCCCATTTATTGCACTGCAGTTTTTAATGTGTATACTTTATTGCAGTAAATGTTTTACTCTGTATTGCTTATTGCACTACAGTTAGCATAATAAATCCATACTTACCACATTCACGGCGCAACCTGGCCAGGTGACTGGCATGAGACTTCTCATTGCAAATCTTCTCAGCTGCAGTTGTCGGGAGAGAAGCACATCTTTATGCATACCAGTTTTGAACACATTCAGCTTCATTTTGGTAAAACAGTAGAAGACATACTTACATATTGTTGCAGCATGCCCATCTCTCATCTCTTGGACCCAGGTGTCCAAGGTTCCACTCTTTCTCCTCTTCAGGATTTTATAATGGTGACGACACTGCTCACCAGTGTGGGGGATACCAGTAGCACTAGAAAGATCCCTGGCCAACTGGTCCTATACCTCAGCCTTACATTCCAACCCTGGAGACCGCATCAGCCTGGGTTCATGGTTCCATACCAGGAGCCCAACAAACACCATAGACTCCTACACACCCTATCTCTGTGCCCGAAAGCATGTACCCCCTCCAACACCACCTGGCATATCAGCAGATAAGCAGACTCCAAAGAATAGTGCAGAATTCCCACCTATTGGCCTTAATATAGGCTGTTTTCCAGACCTTACATGTCATTGAGCAACATTCAAAAAAGTGCTGTGTCACTTAGCATCATGCAAACCAGCTAAGCAGAGTTGAGCAGTGAGAAAACTTGCACAACCATGGTTTTAGCAAAGTTTAGCACCGTGCAAACAGTAGTAGCCATTAGCATGTTTAAGCAGTGCTCAGCAGTGCATCACTCCCATGCTTCACAAATTTGTTTTTAAAATTAAACACAAAAGTAAATTAAATTACAGACATGTTATGACTGCTACTGACTTGAACCCAGGACCGACTAAGCATTAGACCATAACTCTAACCCTTTAGCTACTTGCATATTTTGAGAACTAGTATACCTTCACATATACCAATAGGCTATGTGTTAGTATTGCTGAGTACTGTGCCACACCAAGCAAACAAGCTTAAACATAACCAGAAATAAATAACTAATTATATCCAGTTTCTATTTTTAGATTTTTGACAAGTGTCAGCTATGTATGTATAAGTGCCACTTGGCTTTGCTGTGCTCCATGCCGCACTGCGCAAATGGCAATTGAAAAAAAAAAATAAAAGAGAAATAATACAAGTAATTGTGATAATTAATTACATCCAGTTTCTATTTTTAGATGTCTAGCAGTTGTCAGCTCTCCATATGTAAGTGTGGCTTGGCATGGCTGTGTTTTGTGCCACACAAACAGACTTAAAAAATAACAAAATTTAAAAAAGAAATAAGAAAACAAAATCAGACATTTAAAGAAGTTGCAGGGGATATCACAGGGCACCTCACCCTGTACATAACATTCCCCCCAGGCATCCACAACCAATGGATAGCCTCTACACTTCTCACTACATTGGTTCAATATCCTTGTTCCTATGCTCTCCCTCAACAGCGCTCCATCATTAATATGAACCACGGCCATGTACATGGATACATTCCATGTAGGCTCTATATGGTGCCTACATGGATTTTATTAAATCCTGAGGATTGTCAATATTTGTTTGGGTGCCAAATCCAAATGAGTAATGTATGTAGTTAAGAGATTTTGACAATTTTAAATCGTACACATCTCAGAAATTTATTTAATTTATGAAGTGTTTTAAATGTTTGGCAGATATTCTCATTTTTTTATCTTTAGTAATATTTCTTCCTGATAAAATGCAATTAAAATCACCAGCCAATAAAATGCCTCCTTTCAAATATAACGCTTTGTTTGTTTGTGTCTTTTGGCTTTTCCTGGTTAGGGGTCGCCACAGTGGAACTCCGGTCCGCTAGTGATTGGCAGTAGAGTTTTATGTGCTGGCTTGCCGGGCTTAACGCACAACCTTCAATGAAGGAACACCCGTTCACGCATGTCACCACACAGAAGACGCTCTAACTAAGAATTGAATGGGCAACGTCTAACTGTGAGGTGACAATGCTACCGCAGCACCACTACCGCAGTTCCTTTCAAATATAACACTATAATAATGCTATAATATCTAAATATTTTTAGCTCCCTTAGAACTAATTCCAGGAATCCAATAAGCACTAAAAACATATAATACTTTTGATTCAACTACTAACAATCCCAAAATACCATTTTTATCAGAATAAGTATCAATTACGCTAGGCATAATCAATGACTTCTTCCAATTTGTAAGAGTGCTTTTCCTTTTTGACCTAAAATGTGAACCCACAAGTATTGAATAATATTTAAATAATCGAAATCCTTAGTTAGCAAATGTGTTTCTTGTAAAAAAATGTGAGCTTTGTTTGCTTTTAAATATTTATTAAACTACCTCTTTTCATATGATTATTAAGACCATTAATGTTTCATGAGAAACATTTATTAACTGACATATTTCAAATAAAACAGCTCAAAGAAAGTTAAATTATGGTTTTCAATCAAGGACCTGCACCTAATTTTAACAAATTTTGTTATGCACAAGTTCATTAATCTAACTGCTAACATACTAATTATAAAAATAGTTATACCTCCTAACATGGAATGAAATATTCCTGGTTTGATGAAGTAATCATGCAAACCACTCATAGTCATCACTCTAGCACTACCAAATCTCAGTCTATTGCTACTATGTCTAAAACTATACTTCAATGCATATTAGCCGATAAAGCTCACTCCTGTTATAAATCCCTTTTTTCAAAAGCAAACTTCAATATACTGTAATATCTCAGTTCTATCATTATTAAATATACAATAAACTGTTACCTAATAATAAAAATAACCCCCCTTTAAAAGTGTTAATCTTATCTATTAATTATATAAACATATTATTTAATCATAGAACAATATAACTATCTTGTATTGTTACATTATGTTACTCATCTTAACAATATATACTTATTCATAACACATATTTAATAAATTCAAAAACTAATATCTCTAAAGTCTATTAACTCAGATGTTAGAGACCATAAATGGTTTCATGAAGGGTAGATCATGCCTGCTCAACTGGGACATCATCTATCTATATATATACTATTAACACACATAGTTTAATAAAAAAAAAACTAATATCTCTAAAGTCTATTAACTCAGATGTTAGAGACAATGAATGGTTTCATGAAGGGTAGATCATGCCTGCTCAACTTGGTCAACTTCTTTGAGTCAGTCCCCAGAGCTGTTGATGAAGGCAAAGTGGTTCATATAGTCTACCTTGATCTGGCCAAGGCCTTTGATACCATTCCCCACTCAGGAATCATAGAAAAACTCAGTAAGCTAGGCATCATCCCCTATATCACTAGGTGAGTTGCAAACTGGCTCATAGATAGAACCTACAATGTGAAACTAGCTGACTCCAAGTCAGACTCCCGACCAGTCACGATTGGTGTCCCACAGGGTTCAGTCCTGGGTCTTCTCCTGTTTGGTATCTACTTCTCTGAAGTCCAGGCCAACACAGAGGGACTCTGGCTGACAAAGTTCCCTGATGATTCCAAGTTGGGAGCTATTATTAACTCCCCAAGTGATGTTGACATCCTACAGAAAGGCCTCACTGAGACCAATGACTGGTGTCAGAACCATAGCCTTAAGCTCAATGCCAAAAAATGTATCATTATCCCCCTTTGGGAAAAACTCAGTTCCCATGAATAACCACATCAATGGTAGTTCACTGAACACAGAAGGTGTTATAAGAGATCTGGGAACACAGGTTGACAACAACCTCTCTTTTGACCACCACATTGCCACTGTGGTCAGAAAGTCCTTCTATGTTGCACATCTCATTACTAAGGGTTTTGCATCCAGGAAGAAACAGGTCATTGTCTCCCTCTACTCTTCCCTCATTAGGCCAATCATCAAGTACAATGCTCCATTTGGCATGTACCTCACTAGACACCTGCAACAACTGGAGAGGACGCAAAAGTACCTCACAAAGAGAATCATAGGCCTTAAACACTTGTCCTATATGGACAGACCAAAAAACTCCAACTATTCTCTGTCTTATATCATCTAATTAGAGGCAATCTCTGCTTGCCTTACAAAGCCATGCCTGACCCAGCTCAGTTAGAAATGCTACATCTAATGAAATCCCAATCCCTCCACACCACATGCTCCAGAGACCTCAACCTCATTATCACAATCAACGGAACATGCTGGAGGGACAGGTTCATAACCCAGAGACTGCTCATGTTATGGAATAGACTTCCCATACATGTCAAACAGAGCACCTCACTGTCCATCTTCAAGAGAAATCTTGATGAGTGGATGGGAAATAGAAAATCCATACTGGGGATCACTCCAGTGTCCCTACACTACAGAGGCACTGCAAACTAAGGTCGAGTAACACAATGCCAGGTTAATCCTATGGCCTAGGCTTTTAAAGGCTTCAGGGGCCATTAGCCTAGTACACACCTATGGATCTTAGTAGTATGTCAGTTAGATAATGTCAAATCTAAATTCAGAACAACATATATATATATATATATATATATATATATATATATATATATATATATATATATAAATTGAAGCTAGTTGATGTGATGACATAAAATAACATGCTGCGGAGGAGGTCATACCTAAGATAACAAGTACAAAAGATCCAATATTTAAATAATACTTATGTATTTTAAATAATCATTCTAATAGAATCAATAACATTTATTATATTGCCCATTAAAGCTCATTTATACAAATATAGATAATACTACATTTTTTAAGCATATCTTCATGAGATCAGAAAGAAATGAGATTTCTTCCATGTATCATGAATGTAAAACAATCTTATAGTGTTATCTTTTGTAGTCTACATATTAATGACAGCTACGTATAGTACACAATCATTAAACTAACTAGAGTATTTAATTATCAACATTTGCCACTTATAAATGTTATAATATTTAGGACTAAACATAAATATTTGACTATATAATAAAATATGTTATGTCTATTATTTAATCTTAGGTTCATACTAGTAATTATATATTCTTTTTAGTCTCTCTAAGAGAAAACTAAAAAAGTCTCACTGTGTTGTTTCTTATATTAAACCAAAAAAGCAGAGTTCTCTTTCTCTTTAAAGTATATAAGTCACTACTAATCATAATAGTGGTGGTAGTAATATAATATAATATAATATAATATAATATAATATATATATATATATATATATATACATATATGGGTCTACCTGATAACACCAACACGCCAAAACTACGACAACTAAATGTTCTCAGCATTGGATTCTCAGCTGTCAGTTATCATCGCATTTATAAATGTTGGCGTTTTCAGGTAGACCTATAGATATATATATATATATATATATATATATATATAATATATATATATATATATATGCATATATGTGTATATATATATATATATATATATATATATATATATATATGAAAACTAAAACTCCAGTTTATTCATGTTTGTAGACATATATATGAATGCATAAACATATTACAGCTTCATTATATAAATATTTATATCTATGTATATATGTTTGTATGTGTATTACATGCATAATTAAATCTGCATAATGTATATGTTTGTTTGACTCTCAGTGTAAATATAAATATATCTACTTGTATGCAATAATAAATGTGAAAAAATGGTAATAAGCTTATGAACTATATTTCATCATATATTCAAAATTCCTGAAACCAATTTATATTGTTGCTTATTTTCTAATTCTAATAGCTTTGTTTGTGTTCTAAAGATTATTTCTTTTAACCCAGTGTCTGAGATTAAAATAATTCACTTTTATATGAAGTTTCTCTAAAGTACTCAGAAACAGTCATAATATTAAAAAATTTACCAGTGATGATGTTGAGTAAAGTATAACTAAACTAAACATTAGAAACTAAAATATATGCTTAAAGACTAACAAATGAGCTAGCCTTGTAACTTCTACCTTTTAAAATATTATATGAATCAACATTCCATTTCTAAGTGACCGTTATTTGACTTCACAATGCTATATGTAAAATTTAATACAAATCACTTTGCTTTTCATTCCCCTTGTTTGTCTTGGTATTTCAGTGAAAGCATTTCAAACTGCTCTTTTTACAGCAGCTAAGTATCTAAACACTTTATTGTAGACTTCAAGTACTTAGAATTCTGCTCATGACACTTTCAGATACATAAAATGAATAAAAATAAACAATTAAGCAGGACATGTGATTTACAGTTATATTTTACAGAGGAAAGCTTGTGACTGCATCCAATGAACTATACTTGTTTTTCTTTTTCTTATTTCATCTGCCTTGTCCATTGCAGCATTCCTTCAGTAGCATTCCCTGTGAAAAGTAAGTTTAAAGGTCAAGCTGCTCTTCCTGCTTCAGTTGTATGTTAATAACATTGCTGTGGGCTTCAAATAAGCAAATTTCAGCTTGCAACACATTCTGAAGCAAAATTAAGTTAAAATGCATTTGAGTGGGAAATGTATTTTGTAGTTGCAGTTTAAAACATAAATATGCTTGTGAGTGCATAAGGAGAGCTGTACTGGTTAAAAAAGACTTCTAATGGACTTATTTAAACAGACTTCTAATGGACTTATTTAAATGAACAAGAGGTTAAGATTTGCATGTAAAATATTCACTTATAACATATAAAGCATTTTATATTCTACACAAATCCCCTTCTACCATCACTACCTAATCTCTAATTTACTTGTTAATAATGTATTAAGAGGGAGAAGAGATAGAGAAGAAAGAAAAGAAAGAATGAAACAAACAAACAAAAAAAGAAATGCAACACATTATTGTGGCATCTAGTATTACTTACCCTATCATCTAGTATTACTTATATTAATAACATTGATCTAATCTCTGGCATTACACTATAATTAAAGCATACTTTTTAATTTTAAAACATTACTATTACCCCAAATGATTTAATACCTTAATATTCACCTCTTTTATCAAGATGTTAAAAAGAGAAAGACTATTACTGAAGCAATGTAATTTATAGTGCTTCAACCTTCACTACTAAAAAATAGGATTCAAAATAAGCCTATAAAATTCAAAAAAATAAATAGCTATTTTTATTATAAATTATATATTCTAATAAATTAAAAGGTATCATATTATGAGTTGTGACATTCCTCAGAGGAAGATTAAAGCAATGTTTTTTTTTAAACTAGGTAAGGACCAGTCCATTTATTCAGGTTTGTCCAAAACTTTATTTTTCTATGTAAAATATAAAGCTTCTTCGAGTTTGTTAAAGATTTTTTGTCCTTCAGGGAGAAAAATCTTGAGTTTTGCAGAGAAAATAAGTTGAAATTTGTTGTTTGACTTCTTTAGATGCTTAATTAAAGGAATGCAAGGTCTTCTTTTTGAAATCATTGATGAAGTATAGTCATTATCAGCTCTGATGTTGTTTCCATTCATTTTGTTGGAGAGATTAACCATTCTGTTTTTAATACCAAGTCATTATTCTGAGTTGAAAGGAATTTAACAATTATAGATCTGAATGAATTATTGATTGAAGAATAATTTGAGAGATACCCATGGGCTCTCTCTCTATGCTGAAAGAAAGTGATTCTGGCAGATTTAAAGGTTATTTAGGAATTGTACCATGTTATTACTATCATATGTGGCTGGTACACCATATATTCTTATACTATTCCTCCTGGACCTACTTTCCAGATATTTTACTTTTTCCAGAAGTAAAGTGTTTTGTTTTAAGATTAATTCAACATGGATTTCATTTTTAGTCAGACTTCTATCTAAATCATTTACGTTTTCTTCTATAGTTGAAATCTGAACTGATTGTTTCTTAATAACTTCATTTAGTAAATTCATTTTTTTCTAACAGTCTTGTTTTATATTATTAATTTTTCTGTCAACCTTATCCATTTTAACTGATAAATCTTGGATACTTGAAATAATACATTGTGGCTCCTTCTTCATCAAACTTTCCTGAGAATAAGCTTTAGATTTGCTCATGACTGGATCTGACCAAAAGAATTCTGACAGCATTAAGACTTAGAAAAATCACAAAAACTTGATTTTTCTTCTTAATATCAACACAGAACTATTTTTGATAAATAAAAATGCTCATATATATACAGTTTCTTGACACTATAACAAAACATCCCTGTCAGAATAACTAAAAAGAAGCAGAGCAAAATGTTTATGTTGCTAGCTGTTTACCATCTTGGCCATGCCTCTTCCTCATTGCCCTTTTGATTGGCTGCTGCTTACAGAATATTTAGAAATTGCTTTGTTCAGAAGTTGCATACAACAGCACAGAGGACATTCACATTTTCCCTTACATGAATGACTGCCTCATTCAACAAATCTCCTAGAAAGAAGTAGACGTGATCCTTTTCTTCACAATGGAATGCTTTCAGAATGTTAGGTTCTCTTTTAGCATCCCCCAAAATAAACTTTATTCCTTCTAAGACAACGATCTTCTTGTCAGATGGCATTTCTTCCACAACTAAAAAAACATCTAACGAAATGCCTCCTTAACCTAACACTGGAAGGGGGTGTCAGCCAGGAATAGACTCAGAACACTGGTGTACATGGCATTAACATCAACATGATTGTACTTTTGGCCATATTGTATATGAGAAGGATCCAGTGGTACCTGAAATCCAACTGGACTCACCCTTCCCAGTCCCTAGAAGAAGTGATTCCCATGTTATCCTGCATATCCAAGGAGCTGAAATAGTTACCCATAGAAGTGAGACTAAATGTGGCCATTCCATTTACTCAGAGCCCACCGCCACCCCACCAGGCACAAGGACTGTGATATACAGTTCAAAGGAAAATATGTATCAATATGAAAGAAATGATTATATTGATTCTAGCTCTCAAGGCTTTCCAGACAGTTTGGACAGGGAAAGCTCCCCAGCTAATTAAGAACAAAACTACAGTCATGTGCTATTTCAACAAGCAGAGAGGGATACACTCTTATCCCCATTGTATGCTAACCATGAGTGCCTGGGAATTAGCTCTGGAATTTCAGATGATCTCAAAGGCAGTCTACATTCCTTCTTAGCAGAATACAGTGGTAGATCAATCAACAGGTTGAAGGCAGATTTACATTAGTGGATATTAAAAAGGGATGTCTTTTTTTTTGCACAGTTGGGGTATGTCAAAGATAAATCTATCTGCTCTCCTAAGCAACCGACAGTTGAAAAAGTTCTGTTCATGAGCACCCAGCAAGGAGGCTTGGACACTTGGAACCTTCTTATTCAGTAGGTCTCTTCTTATAACATTCCTTCATCTCTTTTCCCAGCAAGGTGATCCAGAAGGCAAGACAAGAGAGGTCAGTGATGGAAATGATAATACCTTTCTGGCCTAGGCAGCACAGGTTGTCCCTCCTCATGAAGATGTCTGGTGAAAACATCCTGCAGTTTGTCACTCAATGTATTACTTAAACTGTTCTTTCCCATACTGTGTGCATATATACATTGCTCTTTTCATATTGTTTGCATAATTTAAAGGGAAATTATGTTATTGTTATGTTGCTGCTATAATATATAGTCACTGGACCTTTTCTCCCAAGAACACTGATGAAAAGAGGCTACTAGCTCAGTTGAACTTTCCTACTCAAAAATGGAAATATATATGTATAAATCTGCTGCCATTGCTAGTGGACCTCCTAATTTAGGACAAGTTGGGCCTTATACACCCCAACCTGTAAATACTATAGCAACAGCCTGGATGTTCTAACCATCTTTAAGCAATTCTTAAAGAGATTAGAAAACCACCTTAATTTCTAAATGAAAGATGCTTTTCTGCTCATGTCTCAGAAGGAGTCAGGACCCTATTGCAATACCAATGTCAATGGTACTCCAGTATTGAGCCATTTATTGCCAAATTGGCATATATATCCTTTAAGATATAGTGTTCAGCCGTCTAAGCCTGGCTAACATTTAATCCACCCATGGCAAGTGCCCTACCTGACAAACAGAATCTAAAGGGGTATTGCACTTGAAACTACCACAAAGAAAAATGATTCCTCCTTCGGATCTGAACTATGCCCTTGTAAATCTAATCAATCACTTTTGAAACAGGAAGTCACAGCATGTATTAAGAAACCAACTTGCAAAACAGTTCTGCTGGTGTCTATCATCACCTTGGTTAGGACAGTGCCAGAACACCAAGGACTGATATGTAAGGAACTAGTCTTAGTTTTCCACACAGGTGAGTCTGAGAACAAATTCCCCCTTATGCATAAGCTACTGATTGAATTCTCATTGAGCCAAGCTATTCATCAACCTGTCTCATTTTGCAATCCACGAAACAAGGGCCAAATAATACTACATTTCCTGGATGTACACAGATAATTAAGATATTATTTACACAGAACCAAAGATACAAGAAGGTCATATCAGTTGTGTCTGTCTTTCACTGCAGTAAAAGAGGTGTGGGAAATATCAAAACAATCTCTAAATGGCTATAATATTGCATCATGCTCTGGTACTCATCCCTGGGTAAGAAACTGGGAGTTTGTACTTTAATGTTCAATAATTGCTGCTGAGCTTTTTGGACAAAATACTGATTTTTTTAATCACTTCTAATTTCCTGTCTGTATGCTACTTACTTAGTTGATAACCCCTGGGCTATATTTAGCTTTATGTTTTGAGATTATTCAGTTCCAGAAACCTTCTAAAATATGAAAATTACAAAAGCCATAGGTGATTTACCTGTCTGCCAGTGACAAAATATGTCATAAGAACAAACTTATGTTGTATATAATATCAAATTATCTGTTAGCAGGCAGTATGTCATATTATTTTCACACTACTGTGCTCATATGTATTCGTACTGAGTTTCTATGTTTGTCATTACACTGTGTTTATTTACTGTACTTGTGTATTGTGAATCTTAGCAATGATTGCCTTATTATGTGGAGTTTTTCCCCATGGGCCCTTGCTGAAAAGGGGTTTCATGCCCAGTCAAATTTTCCCAGTAAATAAATGTAATAAATAAATAATAAAATTATGTCTTCATATTTCAAACAAATGTTCATCTCTCTGGAGCCATAAGGATTATTAAAGAAGTGTAAATGGCAAATTGTTCAGAGTAAAGAAATGTTTAAAGTTGTATTAATTAGATTATGGGTCTTAAACTGGATGTTATATGTCATAATAAACATACTAAATATTAGTTTTGCAATATGCAAACAACTTACAATATCTCAGTAACAACTAAAGCTGCAAACATACTGTGAGTAGCATTTTGCTTGTTCATTTGTGAGTTTTCATATGAGGCTATGCAGTTCTGCCTACTACTGTTTTTTTTTGAGATATTTAGAAAAATATGAAAATTATGACAATATAACTACATCACATATATCCAAAAAACAGCAGGATCAGATTGCCCCAACACACTCGAAGCCGGAATATCAACGTACACAGTTTATTGACATAAAAATCACATATAAAAATACTCAAATGCTAGAGTGGTTAAGCGCTTTCATCTGTCTCCACACAGATTTCATCAGAACCAATGAAGCTCCTGCATTCCATTCATTTTATACCGTTTCTGGCGCCAAAAGTCTTAAATCAGCAATGTTCACTTAAATACATAACTTAATATACTATTTGTATACAATATTTAAAAATTTTTACAGTATTTAAAATATTTAAATATTTAAACAATCTTATCCACTAATGGTATGTTAGAACTACAGCATACCAGTACAACATTAAAAAATTACTAATAGTGTCTGATATAAAACTACTCCTTACTTCTAAAAACTGTCTGAAAGACTGTTATATACCTTATACCTCTACTCAGAATATGAATATCATACAGTAATATTATACTTTCTAATTGGGAATATAAAGAAACTACTACCATATAGTCAGACATAATTGTGTCCATATTACCGAAAATAAATGCAATGATGAATACATATATGTTGGTATACTATATTCTTGAGCAATATACTAAAGGGCATAATGAACATTTTCTGCTGTATTATAACCTATTAATTCTTAACTCAATGCTAAAAAAGGTTTCAAACTAATAAAATCATTAATGCCTGGTAATGTTGTTGCATCTGTACATATTTGCCATTTACTTTCTACCCATACCAAGTATGTCTTCCAATCTCCTCCTCTATCACTAATCTCTACTTGGTCAATAATGGCGAAAGTAAAATTGTGGTCTGTCCCCTTGTCCAAAATATGCCTGAATAATGCGTTCTTTGAATCTCCCTTTTTTATCCTGTACATATGCTCGTATATACGTGTCTTCATCTTCCTCTCCGTTTTGCCTATGTAAAATGCCGAACATTTTGTACAGGTGGCTATATATACTATACGTTGGGAGTTGCAATTTCCATTTTTGCATATTACCTTGGTATTCATGATGTTACCTAACCTGATTTTTTGTGTAGTATTAATATAGGTACATTGTTTACAAGAGCCACATTTTCTGGTACCCTTCATTCTCATTTCACTTGTTCCTCTCATTCCACACTCCATTAGTCTTTTTATATTGTTACCAGTCTTATAAACAGTACAAATCTCAGTTCCCACTATATTTCCAATGGGGCCCATAGTAGTAATTAACGTCCAATGTTTTTTAAGAATTTCAGTAATAAAACTAACATATGGGTTAAATCTTATCACACATACTTTTTTATCCCAATCCTTACTTGCATGTCTCTGTGGTACAATACTGTTACCCAACAAGGGTTTGTATTTTTGTCCCCATTGTGTTTTTACATAAGTAGTTATATTCTCCAGCAGCTTTTTTGGATATCCTCTATCCATAAATAATTTAGTGACAGTATCTAGTTCACTATTCATCACTTCAAGGGTGGATGACATTCTCGCTGCTCTTATACACTGGCCCTTCACTATGTTTTTAAATATATGAGGTGGATGGCAGCTACTAAAATGAATGTAGTCGTTTGAAAAAGTGGGTTTCCTGTATAATCTAGAAGTAAACCCTGTGCCAGTGTTGCCTATCCACGTGTCCAAATATGCAATACCTATTTTGTCAAATTGAAACGTAAATCTCAAAAAATCTGTGGTGTTGTTGAGATATTCTATAAAAATAGGGATCGTATCTATAGGTCCAGTCCAAATGATGAACACGTCATCCAAAAATCTGGTATATAACCTGATATACTTGAAAAACTCACTGGGGAATACATGTTGGTTCTCCCACTCGAGCATGACCATGTTGGCAAATATGGGAGCACAAGATGCTCCCATGGCCACCCCTCGAGATTGTCTAAAAAATTCCCCTTGATGTACTATATAATTGTGTTCTAGAACTAGGCCCATCATGTCCATAATAAGATTAACTCTATCCCAACTGCTTCCCAAATATTTACTTAAACTGCTGTAAAAATATTCTAATCCCGTGGAAACAGGTATGCTAGAGAATAAGTCCTGAACATCTATAGTGAGGAAAATCAAATTCTCATCCCAAACATCTGTCGTAAGTTTACTCAGAAAGTCCCAGGAATCCTTAACCAAATGATCAACTTTGGTATAAATTTGCTTAGTCCAATGATCAATGGTAGTCCCTATCTTAAAAGTTTTGGACTTGGATCCTGAAATGATAGGTCTGAAAGGTGGTTTTAACTGGTTTTTATGAATCTTGGGGATTCCTATGATATGGGCCATAATCGGATATTCATTTCTTAGATAGTCGTATAATTCACTAGTAATGCGATTATCAAGCAAATATTCTTCTATCACAAGGTCTATACGTCTGTATCCGATGTTAATTTGATTTTGTGAGACCTGTTCATAATTGCCTGATTCGTAAAGTATGTTGTTAATTTCATTATAATATTGTTGACTATCGAATATCACTATCCCACCTCCCTTGTCAGGTTTCATTATTCTAATCTCATTATTCATAATGAGTTCTTTCATACACCTCCTTTCTCCTTCAGGTTGTCTATTTGCACATGTTTGTCACCTGTATTGTCCCTAATCTCTTTGTATAAACGATACATATCACTGCAAACCATTTTCTCATATATTGCTACCTGTGTATTCATAGTCGGAATATATGTACTTTTTTTCACTAAGGATGATCTATATTTGCCAATGTGAGTCTTGTTAGAATCATCGTTAAATTGAATGGCAAGGTTCAACCTTCTACAAAAAAACTTAATTTCTTTAATGAGATCGAATAAATCAAACCTGACAGTAGGAATGTACTTCATGCCCTTACTGAAAAGGGATATGAAATCATCAGTAACATGGGTATCCGTATAGTTATACACGTTAAACCCCTGATGACTTTTTATACTAGGCCCCTTCTCATTACCCACCTCCTTCATAAACATGTCAACTGAACTAGTTTCAGGTTGTAGCAAGTATGTAGAGTCTTTATCTATATCATTAGTGTGACCTGGACCAGGGGAATTCACTATAGGGTATTCGTTACTACCCTTTAGTATCTCCTTTGCTGTTTCTTTGGGGCTGGAAAGTAACGGCCCCCTTGAAAATTTACCTCATCATTACCCCGCATGTACCTCTTGCTACCTCTAGAATGTACCACCTCAAACGTACCTTCATCCTCTCTTTCATAATGCGGCCAGACATATGCCCTTTCATTTCTATATGAATCCATATCTCGTTCTATTTTATGCAATTTCCTTTCGTAAACATTTTTTACTTTCATTTTAGCTTGATTAAACTGGTTGGAATAACAATCATACCATCTCTCAAACATTTCATCTTGTATAATTAATTCATTCAAATTCCCAACCTCTTGTAATAATTCATTAACTTTCTGCTCATTGTATTTCATTAGGCATTTTATGTATGTAAACCCAAATTCATCAAACATTTTATTAAAATCAGACACTATATTGGAATTATACTTAATGCCTAATGGTAATTTAAAAAACCTCAGTCCCTTAGGGACTATTTTTAAACCTAAACATTTTTCTAAATAAGCATTGTCCATCCTCACACATTTTAATTGAATTAATTTTTTACCCATCAAAAAGATTCTAGATTTAATATCATCTTTTTTGTTGTTGTTCTTAAATGGCATTTCTTTGAGCTGACCCATAGGATTTGACTTGCTCATAAAATCAAATTCATCAGTTAAAAAATCATTAAACATATTTGCCATCCCCATATCTTTTACATTGCTGTCCGTTCTTTTAGTTAATGTTCTTTTGGGGCTAGATAAAAATTCATTAGTAACAGTACCTTTATAACTGTGATAATCCTTGTTAGCAACAGATGAATAAGTTCTTAGATTCACATTTTGTCGTTTAGGGCGGGCACCCATTCTCTCATTCTCCTCGTTCGTGTGAAACATATTGAAATCAAAAGTAAAATCTTCTTCCAATGAAACATTTACAGTATTGACACCCAAATCTATCCGCTGCTTATTGTCCGCTGCAGGAGCCTCTCCCTGTCCATTTGGGATTTCACTCACATTATGTCTGACTATATGGTAGTAGTTTCTTTATATTCCCAATTAGAAAGTATAATATTACTGTATGATATTCATATTCTGAGTAGAGGTATAAGGTATATAACAGTCTTTCAGACAGTTTTTAGAAATAAGGAGTAGTTTTATATCAGACACTATTAGTAATTTTTTAATGTTGTACTGGTATGCTGTAGTTTTAACATACCATTAGTGGATAAGATTGTTTAAATATTTAAATATTTTAAATACTGTAAAAATTTTTAAATATTGTATACAAATAGTATATTAAGTTATGTATTTAAGTGAACATTGCTGATTTAAGACTTTTGGCGCCAGAAACGGTATAAAATGAATGGAATGCAGGAGCTTCATTGGTTCTGATGAAATCTGTGTGGAGACAGATGAAAGCGCTTAACCACTCTAGCATTTGAGTATTTTTATATGTGATTTTTATGTCAATAAACTGTGTACGTTGATATTCCGGCTTCGAGTGTGTTGGGGCAATCTGATCCTGCTGTTTTTTGGATTATCGGTTGTTTTGTGCTACATTTCTATTACATCACATATATGACAATATCTGTTGACAGAGGTCAAACATTGATATAGTTGTGTTGCCGTCATGTAAGATTTAATATTTGTAGTATCCAAGTGGTAAGAAAAGCCACTATGTCAGTATCCTTAGGTTTTTCACGGACTCCAAATACCCATAGATTGTTAACCAGGTGTTTTGTTTTAGTAAGAAGTCAGTGCATAATTCTTCCTGTTTTATTCTGCCTTCCATGTCATTAAGGGAAGTTTCTATCTTTTATAAGTAGTGAATAATATTCAGACATGTTTTAAATAATTCAGTTTATTTGTAATAACTATTTTGATTTAATTCCATTTTATTCTGAAATTGGTCT
The DNA here is from genome assembly GCF_019279795.1 of Protopterus annectens. Classification (NCBI taxonomy): domain Eukaryota; kingdom Metazoa; phylum Chordata; order Ceratodontiformes; family Protopteridae; genus Protopterus; species Protopterus annectens. The sequence goes on from NC_056750.1 coordinate 133,774,442, forward strand.
ATTTTGGTACTACGTTCTTGAATGGATGATATGACTTGAAGCATTTCCTGGAAAAACATAGACCAAAAGGAGGAATACCTGAACATTTCGATAATGTTACACTGATGGGAAAGGAAGTTCAACTCCAGAAGATTTTGAAGCAAAAGTTATAGGTAAGTTAAGTAGATGTATATGTTTTGTAAAGATAAAGTCCACAGTAACTTTTAATCAAAACAATTCCTCCTTGGACCATCCTCCCAAGTGTCTTATTAAAAATTGAGAGAAAGAACTGATGTTTGGCAGAGATGACCTGCATCTGTCACCCCTGGGCTTCTGGATACTGGCCAAGGCTCTTGCCACTCCTATAGTGCCTTTTATAGGCGGTATTCCAAAGACAAAATTACCACTGTAACAGCTACAAACAAATGCAATCTAAAGGCCATGCTGCTCAATGCTAGAAGTCTAAATCTCAAAATGCACTCGCTCAAAGCACTCCTTAAAATGGAGAACAACGACATTTGTGCTGTAACAGAGACTTGGTTCAATGCAACAGAAAGCACCCCTGCACTACCAGGCTATAACTCATTCCACACCTTCGGCCTCAGAACTTAGACCAAAGCTCCAAAAGTGGTGGTGTTTCCATATTCATAAAGGATGTGCACACCTCCAGACTGGTAGCCCAACATAATGCATCAGAGATACTTCAGGTGCAGCTAACATTGGGTAAGACAGGGATTCAGGTCATAGCCTGCTATAGGTCTCCAACCATGTCCCAAGGCTCACACTCCATGTTCCTAAGCACTCTAGAGAATATTAACTGGGAAAACTACTCATGTATCAATCAATACACATGGCCAACATTTCCTGGAATTCATAAATTCCAATGCCCTGGACCAGCTAATTCTTACCCCTATTAGAGGTAGCAACATACTTGACTTGGTCATTACTAACATGGGCGACTGTTGCTCTACACCAATAGTCAACTAATTCCTGGTTAGATCCAACCACAAACTAATCACCTTGGAAATCCACATCCCCCCGCAAAGGTAACCACCATGAAAAACTTCTCCAAAGCTAACTTTGGGCTCCTAAAAACAGAGGTGGTTAATTTCAAATGGAGAATAGTTGCATGACTGCTGAATCATACACCAATGCACTGTACGAACACGTACACAAATGCATGGATCTCGCCATACCCAGTAGAACCAAGACAATCTCCTCCAAAAAAAGGAAGCCAGTCTGATGGTCCCCTGCCATAAACAAACTCTACAACAGAAGAAGGAAACGTATGCAGAATAAGGTAAAGTCCCAAGACTGGAAAAACTTCCTTTTTCAGCCTCAACAAAAAGTTTAGATCCTGCATCAAATCCTCTAAAGCTAGCTATGAAAACAGAATTGCAACAGAGAGTAAAGACAACCACAAGACCTTCTATAGTTATGTAAAGAATCACCACGTCAATACCCAGATGTCCACTGAGCTACTGCACAATGGTACCTCCTATACCAAGCTAACAGATATTGCCAATATACTGGCTGACAGATTCGGTACCAACTTTACCCCTCTCTCAACACCAAAGTACCTATCACATTAATAGTAGATTGCCAGGCACCCAGTATTACTGCTACACAGGTTAAAACAGCACTGTCCAAGGCCAAGAATACAGCTTCTATGAGACCAGACAGTATCCCTGGCTGTGTTCTACATGAACTACAGAGTGAACTGGCACTTCACCTGTGTGCCCTGTTCAATCACAGCCTCACCTCAGGCTTTGTCCCTACTGAATGGCGCACTACTACTGTCATCCCTCTCCATAAAGGGAGTGTGACTACAGACCCTGGGAATTATTGCCCCATTAGCCTGATGAGTCTGATATGTAAAGCTATGGAGCGCATCATCATGGACCTAATAAACAAGGATGTAGGGAATCTCCAAACTTTGGATTCCACACAGTTTGGTTTTGTGAAGGGTAGATCATGCCTGCTCAACTTGGTCAACTTCTCTGAGTCAGTCACTAGAGCTGTGGATGAAGGCAAGGTGATTCGTGCAGCCTACCTTGATCTGGCCAAGGGCTTTGATACCATTCCCCACTCGAGAATCATAGAAAAACTCAGTAAGCTAGGCATCAGTCCCTATATCACTAGATGGGTTGCAAACTGGCTCACAGATAGAACCCGCAGTGTGAAAGTAGCTGACTCCAAATCAGACTGACAACCAGTCATGACTGGACTCCCAAAGGGTTTGGTCCTGGGTCCTCTCCTGTCTGGTATCTATTTCTCTGAAGTCCAGGCCAACATGAAAGGACTCTGGCTGACAAAGTTTGCAGACTATTGCAGGCTGGGAGCTATTCTTAACTCCCCAAGTTAACTAACGTCTCTAGTTAAATGCACTCTTTCCATGCTGAAAGAATGATGTAGCAGAATGGGGAGAACAGAGGACAGACCACAATAAAGAGGAAGGCAATTCAGGATAAATTGTCTGCTGTTAGATAGGGTAAAGCACAAAGACAAGATGGGCTGCATGTCAGAGTCTTCAGAAATCTGGCCATTTAGTTTGTAGATATCCCCACTGTGACCTTCAACAGATCAATAGCTGATGTAGAAGTGTCAGAGACATACAGTATAGCCACAGTGGTACCGTATTACAAGATGGGAGCATACACATTTCTGGGAACTACATGACTGTTTGCTTAATAATAGTCATCATCATTCTCTTTCGGCTTTTCCCATTAGGGGTCGCCACAGCGGATCATCTCTTTCCATTTCTTCCTATCCTCTGCATCTTGCTCTGTCACACCAACCGCCTGCATGTCCTCTCTCACCATGTCCATAAACCTTATCTTAGGCCTTCCTCTATTCCTCTTACCTGGCAGCTCCATCCTTAGCATCTTTTTCCCAATATACCCATCATCCCTCCTCAGCACATGTCCAAACCAACGCAATCTCGCTCTCTTGCTTTGTCTCCAAACTGTCCAACATGAGCTGACCCTCTAATATACCGATTCCTAATCCTATCCATCCTAGTCACACCGATTGCAAATCTTAACATCTTTAACTCTGCCACATCCAGCTCTGACTCCTGCCTTTTGTCAATGCCACTGTCTCCAACCCATATAACATAGCTGGTCTCACTACACTCTTGTAGACCTTCCCTTTCACTCTTACGGATACCGTCTGTCACAAATCACTCCTGACACTCTTCTCCACCCATTCCACCCTGCCTGTACTCTCTTCTTCACCTCTCTTCCACATTCACCATTACTCTGAACTGTTGATCCCAAGTACTTAAACTCGTCCACCTTTACCAACTCTACTCCCTGCATCCTCACCATTCCTCTACCCTCCCTCTCATTTACACACATATATTCTGTCTTAGCCCTGCTGACCTCATTCCTCTGCTCTCTAGAGCATATCTCCACCTCTCCAGAGTCTCCTCAACCTGATTCCTACTCTCACTACAGATCACAATGTCATCTGCAAACATCATAGTCCACGGGCCTCCTGTCTGATCTCATCTGTCAACCTGTCCATCACCACTGCAAATAAGAAAGGACTCAGAGCTGATCCTTGATGTAATCCCACCTCCACCTTAAACGGATCTGTCACTCCCACTGCAGTCCTCACCACTGTCACACTACCCTCGTACATATCCTGTACCACTCTTACGTACTTCTCTGCCACTCCCGACTTCCTCATACAATACCACAACTCTTCTCTAGGCACCCTGTCATATGCTTTCTCCAAGTCTACAAAGACACAATGCAACTCCTTCTGACCTTCTCTGTATTTCTCCATCAACAGTCTCAGAGCAAACATTGCATCTGTAGTGCTCTTTCCTGGCATGAAACCATACTGCTGATCACTAATCATCACCTCCCTTCTTAACCTTGCTTCCACTACTCTTTCCCATAACTTCAAGCTGTGACTAATCAGTTTTATCCCTCTGTAGTTACTGCAGCTCTGCACATCACCCTTATTCTTAAAGATAGGTACCAAAACACTTTTTCTCCACTCCTCAGGCATCCTCTGACTTTCCAAAATTTCATTAAACAATCTAGTTAGAAATTCCACTGCCATTTCTCCTAAGCACCTCCATGCTTCCATTGGTATGTCATCTGGGCCAACAGCCTTTCCATTCTTCATCCTCTTCATAGCTGCCCTTACTTCCTCCTTGCTAATCTGTTTCACTTCCTGATTCACTATCCCCACATCATCCAACCTTCTCTCTCTCTCATTCTCTTCATTCATCAGCCTCTCAAAATACTCTTTCCATCTACTCAACACACTCTCCTCTCTTGTGAGTACCTTTCCCTCACTATCCTTTATCACCCTTACATGCTGCACATCTTTCCCAGCTCTGTCCCTCTGTCTAGCTAATCGGTACAGGTCCTTTTCTCCCTCTTTAGTGTCCAATCTCTCGTACAACTCTCCATATGCCCTATCCTTAGCTTTCGCCACCTCTCTCTTTGCCATGCGCCTCATCTCCTTATACTCATGTCTACTTTCTTCATCTCTTTGACAATCCCACTTCTTCTTCGCCAGCGTCTTCCTCTGTATACTCTCCTGTACTTCCGCATTCCACCACCAGGTCTCCTTGTCCTCCTTCCTCTGTCCAGATGTCACACCAAGCACCTTTCTAGCACTCACCATTACTAGTTCTGCTGTAGTTACCCAGCTATTCGGTAACTCTCCACTGCCTCCCAGTGCCTGTCTTAACTCTTCCCTAAACTCCACTTCACAATCACCCTTTTTTAACTTCCACCATTTAATCCTTGGCACAGCTTTCACATTCCTCCTCCTCTTCTTGTTCACCAATGTCATTCTACATACCACCAATCTATGCTGCTTAACTACACTTTCCCCTGCCACCACTTTACAGTCTCCAATCTCCTTAAGACTGGCCCTCCTACATAGTATATAATCAACTTGTGAGCATCTTCCTCCACTCTTGTACGTCACGTTTGCTTAATAATAGTAATAGGGAAAAAATAATAGAAAGAATTCTGATTGAAGTCAGGTAGTATTTGTAAATAAATGAGTCTCTACACTACTGACAAGTTTAGTTTCTTGTCCAGAATATTCTGTAAATCAAACCTGATAAAGTTTTATTACTGGGCTACAGGTGAACGTGGCAGGAGAGTATCAGTAGCTATAGTCTACCTAGACCTTAAAAACACCTTTAACTTGGTCCCACACAAGAGACTGACTGGAAAACTTGAAAGACTGTGAACATCTAGGACTGAGGAAGTGGAGAGCTGTATGGCTGAATGGCAAGGCACTAAGAGTTGTGGTGAGATAGACAGTGTCAGGAATTAGGAAAGTGACTGCTAGAGTAGTATAGCAGACTTTTCTGTGTCTAGTACTCTGCTGTATCTGTCTCAGACATTACTGAGGGAATCAGGAAGACAGTCAGCCTCTTTGTTAACACAAAGATAGGTGTAGCAGTAGTTGAGGATGGAGAACTCTAGTGAAGGATTTTAAAAGGCCGAACAACTGGGCAGAAAGGTGGCAACTGAGGTCAAGTACCGAACACTGAAGCCACAACAACCTGGAGTGAAGTATCCACTGAGAGTACTGAGATTGATAGCAACAGAGCAAGAAAAAAAATCTGGGGAGCATTGCTTACACCTGGATTGAACTACCAGGAGCAGAATGAGAGGGCAATAGCAACAGCAAAGACATTTTAGTGTGTATCTCCAGGGAAATAGATTCTATAAGCAAAAAGGTAATGTTTTCAATCAATATAGCTTGGGTCAACCACACCCTGAGCACTTCAAGCAGTTTTGGAGACCATATATGGTAAAGAATTCAGATGAAAGCCTCCAGAAAGTTCTGTCGTATAGAAGGGAATGAGCATGACAAGAGATTAGAAGAGCTAAGCCACTTGTCATTGATATCAAGAGATACAAAGAGACTTGGATAAGATGTCAGAGAGATGTGAAAGTACAATTCTGAAGAGAAGATACAGAGGGGAACGGAGGGACACAATCAGTCAATAGTGGTGACTAGCTGTTTTATGGTTCTCTGAAAATACTTTTACATAGACAGGGTTTTGGACCATGGAGTGGACTGTCAGAATAAGTAGAACTATAAAACCAAAATCCAAGGCGCAAGCAAACCAAAGCACAAATAATAGTAAATCCCCAAAGCAGAAAAGGATAACACTTGAACCACGATGTAAATATCACAATCCTTTATTCCACACATAAGCGCTTTCACTGTTCAACAGACCGCTTCATCAGACAAGGAAAATCACATACTACTTGCATTTTATATAACAAACATCAGTGTTTTAAAATTCCCTCCAAAATATTTAAAAGTATAGTGTTACTAAAAACAACAATCAATGGGCTATTTCTTCAGCCATTTCTATTTTAAAACTGGTTTAATGGATATAAATTCATTCAAACCACACTGCTTATGAACAGCTAATCCAAAAATCCATTGTAATTCAATATTTTCAGTAAAACTAGTAATTGGCCCAAGTTTCCTTTGCTCATAAACAACATGCAGTACTTGAAATAAAAAAGTATGGCTTGGTCCATTTTCAATTGTGTGCTTAGCCAAGGCACTATATGTTAAACATTTTTGCATGCAGTAAAGATGGTCTCGTATTCGTACTTTCAAGGACCTATTGGTCTTTCCCACATAAAAATGAAAGCATACTGTACAATGGGCTACATAAATCAAATCTGTGGTGTTACAGTCTGCTTTACATCTCAGTTCCCATAATCTACCCATAACTGGGTGTTAAAAAAAACATGATTCATCGATGTATACACAGTAATTGTATATTTCTTTACTAGTATACTACATTGATTTCATATGACTATTTATACAGGAACAGAAGTTTTTGTCTTCCCAAGCAAGATAAGGATCTGTGGTGTGGTTCCGTGCACTTATATCATGTAGATTAGTCCCTTTGAGCAGAACAATTATGCTAATTAAGGCTAATCTCATTATTGCTTCCGAATCACTCAATGTGTGTCATTCACAAACCTGATAAACATTGTGTTGACTTCAACACAATGCCATGCATATACCAGACTACCTAAGGTTATTTCTGTGCACATGCAGGAAGCCAGTGTTAATAGGGTAGGGCAATTGCTATACTCATACCTTTCAAGTATACCTCATTATGGGGAATGTGTCTCAATTTAAGTTGTAAAGAGATATTTTCCTTGCATTTCCCCATTGACAGGATGTGTCACACATTCAAGTGCTAGCAATGTTTTTAACTTATAGCCATATTAAATAACACTGAATAACATTAATTCAGCAAAACAACATTTTATAAGTATAAAATGACACATGTTAAAAATGCTGTGAGGTTCCCAGTTGAAAATATTAGTAAGCTGTTAGTAAGTGTTCCTTATGTCCATTTTCTTAACATTATCAAGAGGTGTTGTTCCACAGACCATAGATGGAAGGTTGGGAGTAATGTTCAAGCTATGTATAACCATGAAAACATGGAGTTGCTGTAAGCAATTAGAGAGATGGAGTACTGCCATGTATCACACCTTAATGTGCCATTAACCACATAGCCTTCCAATGCATGCCACCATGCAGTCTTTCATTATGCCATTTTTATATCTTTACAACCTGCAGAAATTGAAAGAAACAGAGAGGTACACAGGAGCAGTCCAGAGCTCCCAAGAGAGACTGCTGTTGTGCAGGTTGTGTTGGCTTGCATAGTAACAGTTGTAGGCATTAAAAATAATCTTATGTAACTTTTATGCAGCAATACCACATTTGTCAGAACTGGCGTACCTTAATGGAATTAGTATGACTGTGCAATTTTAAAATTATGCATTTCCATGTCAGCCACTATGTAGGCGAGCAGGTGGCACACAGTGTTAAGTATATGCACAAGGATGGCTGTGGGTTCAATTCCCGCTCAAAAAAAGAAAAGTAGAATACGTGTGTCATCTTAGTAATATCAATGTATCATCATAAGATCCATATATGTAATATCCATATGTATTATTTGGATAGGCATTTCATAATATACAGTAGACATATAGTTAGTATTACCTTTTGTCAGACTGCATGTGAGGATGGCTTTTGGCCTAGTTCTCTCTAAATTTATTACTCAGAAAATCACATTGAGGAAATGCCTGTGTAAGTCCTATTATTGGACGTTTGTTTCTTTCACTATATGAGTTATCATAGTGAAGAATGCATATACAATTGCTTTTGTATTTCTCTTCCCTCATCCTCTTTGTCACTTTCCTTTCTCTTTCACACATTATTTCTCCATTTTTGTAACTATTATATGCAGCAGCACAATAGGTAACTATATAAAAGCAAGTTCTGATATATGGAGACTGAATGGCCGAAAGAAAGGACTGACATATAATAGGCAGAAGATGCCATTCCTCGGAGTATTCCTTTTCCTCCAAGGTGTGGCACTTTCAGAGTAGGGTTGTATATGTATATATATTTGGGGGGGGTTGGGGGATGGCTCCTCACATGGTAGGGTGCAGGAGGGGTTTCCCCTCCTGGCAAAAAGAAGTTTAAAGTAGAATAGGGATTTTCAAAATTTGCTCTTCTCCTGTGTTTTCAGTCATTTTTTTTTAGTTTGTAAGCACTTGGCATGTCAAGTGCTGACATTTCAATAGGAGCTAATACAGTGACTTGGACTGACCACACCAGCAATGCCTGTTGTCCCCCAACAGGTAGTAGTAGCAATACTACCATCATCATCACCACCAGCTGAAGCACCACACACATCAGTGTCTTAGCCTGCTATGATTGCCTCCACATTTCCTGCCCTACCTGCACCACCTACGTCAGGTAGCTCTGAACCAGAGGGTGGTTTCATTGATATCTACTGGTATCACTACAATTGGAGGTGGCATGTTTATCATCACTCATGTGCTAGTAGGGCTTGAGGTTAGAAATAATAGACAGGAGCTTGCAGTAATGTGTATATTGTTAATATAGTGGGTGGTATGTTTTAATCACCTGATGTTTCTATGTTGTTTCTCAACTCTATCCAGCATTCCTCTAAAATGTATATTCCAGGACACTTTCTTATTAATGATTCTGGGGTGTGTCTTGCTGATGCAGCAGTTTTGGTGTAATCCCTTCCATTTTGCTGAAATATGTTTCTGAGACACCTGTGCAATGATTGCTTCTATGGCAGGCTTTGTTAATGGACTGTTCTGATAGATACCAGTGACTAAGAGAGGGTGTTCAAATCCATACAGTTATGTTCTCTTTTCTTGCTATTATGGTTTCTATTTTCCTGAAATCTGTTTTCCAGAAGTTTCTACTATGAGGGCTTTTGTGTGGTGCCTGGCTATTGTGCTGGTATAGAGACTATCTAGTGTGCTGGTATAGAGACTATCAATTATGAAGACAACAGCATAACTCTATTCTGATATACTTCACTTTTCTTGATATCATGGTTTATATTTCCCTGAAATGTGTTTCTCTGGTGCATGTGTTACAACTGCTTCTCTGGCATGCCTTACTAATGCACTGGTGCAGAGGATATTAGTGACAAAGATAAGGGGTTCAAATCTATTCAGGTGTCATGCTCTTTTTTTGTCTACCTTGTGTTCCATTTCACTTGAAGAAACATTCCTATCATCAGGTTTTAACTTATATCAGGAGGGTTAGCAATATGGCATCACTTACCACTATTGCACTAAGACAGGTTGAGAAATATGGGTCCCTATCCCAACTCCATCTTATTCATTCCTTATTGGCTCAATTTGTGTCCTACCCTCTGCATGCTTCCCATACTCATATGTGTCCTATACTCCCATTTCTAACCTATAGTACATTCAAAACATAGACGGAAACAACACACACATGATCACAAAACAGCTTATAAAAACATCATCTTTCTGTGATCATCATTGTGCAATAGTTGGTAGAGGACAGTGGATGTCCATCTGTAACAAAGCAGAATGGCACTTCACATCCTGTGGCAAAAATGAAGAAAAATTCTCACAATGCACAAATCAGTGCTAAAAATAAGGTAAACATTCCAGTGCATATCAATATAAAATAAATAATAAATACAGTTAGTGCCTTTATCCTAAGTGTAATCATGCAATTAATCCTACTGTAAAATGCAGTGGTATGCAGTTTTGAAATACCTATACGTTGTACATTGTTGTTTTTTTATAAAGTTATGTTTGCAGTCTGCACATATTCTATGTTTTCCTGATATGCCTGTTTTATGGACACTTTTACTCTGACTGCTGCAGTGTCATCCTTTGCTAGGAAACTCTGGATATGCTGCTATGTATACTGCATTGATGGGTGGATTCCACTGATGTTATCATGGTTTTCTTTTTTTTAATAACCATAGCATTATTGTACTAACCTGCACCAGGACTGGTGCAGGTTGGTACATCATGATACTTTATAGTATAATACCCTCCTGTGTAGACTCCATATTATTCTTCATTCAAGTATTGTCACAAAAGCTCCTCCGTTCTGCTTTTCTGACATGCTTTCTTGCACACATCCCACATCCATTTTCACTTTTTTAATGTCCATATCTATTATTTTACTATAATAAAACCTCTGCTCCACCATCAGCCTTCAGTGTTATTTTTCCTTTCATTGCACATTGTTCTGTATATATATATATATATATATATATATATATATATATATATATAGTCATACATTACAAAAATATTTTCTACATGTGTCTATACACACTGAGCAGAGAGAATAAGAGTTGTTGACCGCAGCTGTTAGCTGAGATATACAAGTATCCAGGTTTTTTTTTAACAATTAATATATAGCACTTTTATTGCCTGCTTTCTAGTCTTCGAGTGTATTTTATTGCTATTGACTAATCTGCACAAGTAACTGATTTGTCTGCAGTTAAAAGCATTTTGTATCTTTAGAAATCTTTATCTGTTTAAATATTTTTATCTGTTTAAAAACTTTAGGCGCTCCCCGCCCTCCTTCCCAGTTGGTGTCTTGCTCTTATACTTGGCGGCTTTGCAGTTGCCCGCCCCTACTGTAAATCTGATCTGTGACACTCCTCCCTGTCTTGTGTCATTAGCTCATTCTACCTAGTACAGAGAGAACATTTGATAAGGCCTTCTGTTTCTCCTTTTTCCCTTTCAAAAAAAAAAATTTTTTTTTGCCTGAACCTCCTTGTGTTCTGACTGTGCTTCTCAAACATTTTGGAAATATAGAGTATATTTCAGAGCATTTATTATAACTGTAATTGCTTAATATTGCTACAACTCAAGTGCTCAAGGTTGCACTGCATCTGAAGTGTTTGTGTGTTTTAGCTGCTTTTCTGTATATATAGACTTCTCTGTTTCTTTAACTAAATAAGCTCTGCAAAGTTGTTTTATTGCATTCCTGCCTGTATTTCTGAGTTTTTTGCACTTTTAATTTTTGTTTTTGCTTAGTTTAACTGGTAGTCTACATACTCAAGTGCGTTAGCCGAATTAAAGCATTTACCGTGTTTCTGTACCTAATTTCTGCTACTTTGTAAAAAAAAAAAAAAAATCCTTGTTTCCAACCTTTACTAAACTAGAATAGTCCAGTCTTCAGGTATTGCTGATCTCTGGGCTGTGTCATAGTTCCTGTGTTGCCCATATCCTTATTTGGATAGGGGGAAGCTTCTTTGTTCACCAGTGAGAGTGGGGAGCTCTGAGCAGCATATTTGTCACTTGAGGAGTGGTTCCAGCCCAGTGACCTGTAGCTTATTGGCCGTTTTGGGCCATTTCCTATCTCTTTCTAACCCCCTTCTTTTAAGCCAGCCTTAGCGAGCTTTTGCGCTTGTAATTTAAAGTTTGTCCTGTTTGTTGCATTTACCTGTTGAGGCTACACACTCAAGTGCGCTAGCCTGTGTTACATATTTATTGCACTTTCCTGCTGTTTATTGCAAAAAAGAAAAAAAATCTTGTTTCCCATCTTTCCTGACCTAGAGTAGTCCAAATACAGGCTTTGCTGTATTCTGGACTTTTGGAAAATTCCTGTGTTGCCCATTTCCTTTCTTGGATAAAGGGAGGCTTCTTTGTTCACCAGTGGCAGTGGGGAGCTTGGAGCAGCCTATATATCCCTGGAGGAGTGTTCCCAGCACAAGAATCTGGTAGTCTATTGGCAGTTTTGGGCCATTTTCTAGCTCTTTCAAGTCCCCCTGTATAAAACCTGTTTTAGCGCGGCTTTGCGCGATTTTGCTCATAGTGCAGCATCATTGGGTTTAAACCATTCTCGGCTCCACAACATCTGCTCTTCACTTTTTCCCTTACAACTGATCTAGTTCTCATAATAAACACCATATTCCCACTCTAAAGCCTGGCACTTGCTCACTAAAGCAATTATATAAGTCAGCACTAAAAAATTAAAAGCACTACACCCTCACAAACTCCCCTTAAGTACTTTGTTCCCCATTGGCCCTTTTTTCAATTATAAAGGAATTCCCAATACTATTCTAGCATGTCCAAAGGTCAGTTGTCAATCTCCTCTCCGGTCCAGCTGGTGAATCTGGGAATCTTGAGGCAATGTGATAACTGCCTCATGTACACAGACAACCCTCTCCTCCTCCCAACAAATTCCAACACATGTGAGAGATGCAACCATATAGTCAAACTGGAGGATAAGCTCTCTCAACTCAGTACTGGCGTAACCAGTCAGGAGGAGAAGGAAACCACACTCACTACAATTCCAGTCTCACAAAGACCTACCACGACAGCAAACCAAACACATAAACACACAAAAACATACTCGGAGGCTCTAAATAAAAATCTGCCTAAGCAGCAGAGACCTCCAGAGCAGACACCCAAGCAACCGCTACCCCAAAACAAAACACATGCAACACATAGCTCACAAAGCCAATGTGCTGAACAGTCACAGCCCTTAAGGCTAAACAACACACCTGATACTTGTAATAGGTGACTCTATTGCCAGGCACACTGACGTCCCACTCACCAGGCTGAACAAGGAGAAGGTCACGGTGAGTTGCCTGTTGGGCGCTAGGATACGCCACATAACACAAGCACTCAGGTCACTCCAAGGTAAGTACAAATATGACTCAGTCATCGTCCATGCTGGTGTAAATGACCTGAGATGTGCCTCCCTGGACTACATGAAAAGAGACATAGAGGAGCTCTCTGAGCATGTAGCCCAGGCCTGTATGACCCTGACCTTGAGTAGCATCTTACCCTCACCAAGAATGATGCCACAATATGAAGACAAGATGATCAATTTCAACAATTGGCTTAAGTATTGGTGTCATTCAAAGGGGATTCAATGCCTGTCTGCCTGGGATGTCATGCTCGACAAGCCACGATGCTTTGCTAGGGATGGCTTGCACCTGTCACCCCTGGGCTTTTGGATATTGGCAAAGGCTCTTGCCACCCCCATAGTGCCTTTTTTAGGCAAGGCTCAAAAGACAAACCCACCTCCATAGGTATCACAAGGGATAAGAAATTAAGAGTAATGCTACTCAACGCCAGAAGTCTAAACCTCAAGATGCATGCACTCAAAACTCTCCTTAGCATGGAGAACATCGATATCTGTGCAGTAACAGAAACCTGGTTCAAGGCTCCTGAGAGCACCCCAGCACTTCCAGGTTATACCTCATACCATGTTTTTCGGCCCCAAAATTTGGACCGAACCACAAAAGGAGGGGGAGTATCAATATTCGTCAAAGATACCCACACCTCCAGGTTGGTGGCACAGCACGAAGCATCAGAGACTATCCATGTGCAACTAACAGTGGGTAAAACTGCCTTCCAGTTTATAGCCTGCTACAGACCACCCTCCCAAACCCAGGAACCCCACTCGGCCTTCCTGAGAACACTGGAAATATGAAGGTCTCTCCAAACACCATTATATTGGGCGACTTCAACTACCCTAACATAGACTGAGAGCATTACTCTAGCTCCAACACCCTAGCCCAAAGGTTCCTAGAATTTATAAACTCAAATGCTATGGAACAACTTGTTGCCACTCCCACAAGAGGGTAAAACATACTGGACCTGATCATCACCAACATGGGGACTCTATGCTCCAGACCAGAAGTGTATCCCTCACTGGTAAGATCAGACCATAAACTAATCTCACTAGATAGTCACATCCCGACCCCAGCCCCTGCCCAGAAAACCACAGTGAAAAACTTCTCTAAATCAAATTTCACACTCCTCAAAACCAAGGTGAAATCCTTCAAAGCCCCCGGGCCTGTGGAAAATATGGCCCAGACCGCAGAATCCTTTATAAACGCGTTCTATGAACACCTTCAGGAATGCATGGATCATGCAATCCCAAATAAAACCAAGACCCAATCCTCCAAGGTTAGGCTTCCTATCTGGTGGACCCCAGCCATAAACAAACTATACAATAGAAGGAGGACGCTACTACATGATAGAGCAAAATCCCAAAAAGGGAAGCCATCTCTGATCAGTATTAGCAAAAAACTACGGGCACTCATAAAATCGTCTAAGGCCAGCTTCAAGAGAAAAATTGCACAGGACACTAAGGATAATCACAAGGCTTTCTTTAGTTATGTTAGGAACCTGGGTGGTTATTCCCAGATATGCTCAGAATTAGTCCAAAATGACAAAAACTACACCGAACCCACAGATATTGCCAACATCCTAGCTGACAGGTTCAGCGCAAACTTCTCCCCCCCCTTCCCCACCAAAAGGGCAAATATCTATCCCAGCAGAGTGCTGCCCCCCTGACATCTCAGATGCTCAGGTAAGAGCCGCCCTCTCCAAAGCAAAAAACACAGCATCAATGGGACCAGACGGTGTCCCGGGCTGCATCCTACATGAACTCCAAGAAGAGCTAAACCCAAACATAAAACTACTGTTCAATCTCAGCCTTACTACAGGGTATGTACCCAAAGATTGGCGTACAGCAACAATGGTCCCTCTCCACAAAGGTGGTGCCTCAACGGATCCTGGAAACTATCGCCCCATAAGCCTGACTAGCTTGGTCTGCAAAGCTATGGAAAGGATCATCATGGACCTCATAAATAAAGATATTGGGGACCTACAGACACTGGATCCCACCCAGTTTGTTTTTGTTAAGGGCAGATCCTGCCTCTTAAACCTGGTTGGTTTCTTTGAAACAGTCACCAAGGCCATTGACGAGGGGAAGGTGGTCCACATAGCCTACCTGGACCTTGCAAAAGCCTTTGATACAATAACCCATTCGGGCATTATAGATAAGCTCACCAGCTTAAATATAAACCCCTATGTCACTAGATGGGTTGCAAACTGGCTCAAGGACAGAACCCACATGGTTAGAATTGCTGGAGCCATGTCAGACTCCAAACCAGTTACAAGTGGCATCCCACAAGGCTCAGTCCTGGGACCTCTCTTGTTCGGTATATATTTCTCGGAGGTACAGGCTAACACGGAAGGACTGTGGCTGACCAAGTTCACAGATGACTGCAAACTGGGTGCCATAATCGACTCTCCAGCCGACACAAGCATCCTACAAAAGGGCCTCATAGAAACAGACAACTGGTGCCAGAGCCATGGCCTCAAGCTAAATGCTGAAAAGTGTATAGTCATCCCCTTTGGCAAAAACAAAGTGCCCACAAATTACCACATAGGTGGTAATCCATTAAGTACGGAAGAAGTAATTAGGGACCTGGGTACCCAAGTTGATAGCAATCT
Source organism: Protopterus annectens (assembly GCF_019279795.1). NCBI lineage: Eukaryota > Metazoa > Chordata > Ceratodontiformes > Protopteridae > Protopterus > Protopterus annectens. Next base: position 133,790,038 of record NC_056750.1, read on the forward strand.
CTCATTTGACAACCATGTGGCCAAAGTGGTTAGAAAAACATTTTATATAGCCCACCTAATCATGAAGGGATTCACATCTAGATCAGGGGAGGTCATAGTGCCTCTTTACTCATCCCTCATCAGGCCCATAATTGAGTACAATTCCCCTTTTGGGATGTACCTTACCAGACACCTGCAGCAATTGGAAAGACCCCAAAAGTACCTCACCAAGAGGATCAAAGGGCTCAAACAGATGCCATATGCTGCCCGGTTAAAGAAACTCCAGCTCTACTCAGTGGCATACCACCTGCTCAGAGGCGATCTGTGTCTGACGTATAAAGCCATGTCCAACCCAGAATTAATGGACATGCTGCACCTCAGAAAATCCAAATCCCATCGAGCTACGCGCTCGAGAGGCTTGAACCTCAGCACTGAAATAAATAGGACATGCTGGAGGGACAGATTCATAACCCAGAGGCTCCCTTCACTCTGGAATAAAATCCCAGTCCAGGTTAGGCAGAGTCTCTCATTGACTCTCTTCAAGATGAATCTTGATGAGTGGATGGGAGATTGTAGATTTACCCCAGGTATCACTTCTGTGTCACTGTTAGACAGAGGCAGAGTATACTAACCTCGAAGAAGAGCATAGCAAAATTAATTTAAAATGGGTGGTGAAAGCCAAACACATTCTGGCTAGGCTTATAAATGCCCTAGGGCAGATAGCCTAGTATGAACCTATGAACCGATGAACCTATGAACCTATGAAGAAGTCACCATGACTACTAAGCTGCTCATGCACCTTCAAAGTTTACCTCTGCTGCTTGTACTTAACTCTATGACATGATCTTACATGAAGTGTCTGCTGGGCTAAGTTCCAGCTGCAATAAGGACCTGCTCCTTGTGCACACTGGCTTGGCTGCTTGAATATATGATTAGCACTGTTGATCATCATGCATGTAATATAAACAATGATGGCTTGGCTGCAGTTGTAGACACAGCATTTATCAATCTACAGGACAGTCTGTATGATGTATTTCTTTGGAAAGGTTACACAAGAACCTAATGAAGTTCTCAACAACTGTTATATAATACTCAAGTCTTTGGCAAAGAAATGTAATTTTTCCAGATGTTGATTTAAAGATGAAAACATACAAAATGCGAAATTGTTACTCGGCAAGTCATATGAAAGAGGGGTCTCTGGATATTAAAGTCTGACAAAAAGTCGGGCTCAGACATTGAAAGTGAAAACTTAAGACAATATATGTGTACACCATTCATGTTTATCTGAGTGGGAAAACCCTGAAAAAGAAACCTGCACCAGAAATCTAAAAGCAAACATGCTTATTACAGATTCAGAATTATTCAGTACTGAGAATGAGAAAATCCATAACCATATAAGGACAAGACCAAGATTATAGCTTGTAATCAAAAAATATCTCTATATGCATTTCTGAAAGAATCACTGCCACAGTAAGATATTTCCAGACATTGCAAATAAAAATATTGTCCAAAGGTTGATATTCTGCATGGCATAGTTCTTGTCTACTCAGCTAGTCTTCAGCAAAACCAGTAGGCCTTAATCATATCCTTTTATAATGCAGTATTCATGGCAAAAAGTAACAAATTAGACAAATTATGAGTAAAATAAAGAGAAGAAAAAATGTAAATGAACTACCAGTCAAAGTCCCAAACTCATGACTCATTCTCTTTAACAGCTATACTTCACAGAAGGATACCATTCCATGTGAGGATAAGGTTGAGGAAGAACTAAAGTAAATAAAAAATTATGTAATAGAAAAGGTCACAGGATCATCTCTATGGATAACCCTGCTTATGATTCCAGCCAAGCTAAACAACCAGTTAATTTCAGAATATATGTAGGCACAAGGCACGCTAACTTACAGCCCAAAGATTCCCCCCGGCTTTGTTAAGGGCAGATCCTGCCTCTTAAACCTGGTCAGTTTCTTTGAAACAGTCACCAAGGCCATTGACGAGGGAAGGTGGTCCACATAGCCTACCTGGACCTTGCAAAGCCTTGATACAATACCCCACTCGGGCATTATAGATAAGCTCACCAGCTTAAATATAAACCCCTATGTCACTAGATGGGTTGCAAACTGGCTCAAGGACAGAACCCACATGGTTAGAATTGCTGGAGCCATGTCAGACTCCAAACCAGTTACAAGTGGCATCCCACAAGGCTCAGTCCTGGGACCTATCTTGTTCGGTATATATTTCTCGGAGGTACAGGCTAACACGGAAGGACTGTGGCTGACCAAGTTCACAGATGACTGCAAACTGGGCACCATAATCGACTCTCCAGCCGACACAAGCATCCTACAAAAGGGCCTCATAGAAACAGACAACTGGTGCCAGAGCCATGGCCTCAAGCTAAACGCTGAAAAGTGTATAGTTATCCCCTTTGGCAAAAACAAAGTGCCCACAAATTACCACATAGGTGGTAATCCATTAAGTATGGAAAAAGTAATTAGGGACCTGGGTACCCAAGTTGATAGCAATCTCTCATTTGACAACCACGTGGCCAAAGTGGTTAGAAAAACATTTTATATAGCCCACCTAATCATGAAGGGATTCACATCTAGATCAGGGGAGGTCATAGTGCCTCTTTACTCATCCCTCATCAGGCCCATAATTGAGTACAATGTCCCTTTTGGGATGTACCTTACCAGACACCTGCAGCAATTGGAAAGACCCCAAAGTACCTCACCAAGAGGATCAAAGGGCTCAAACAGATGCCATATGCTGCCCGGTTAAAGAAACTCCAGCTCTACTCAGTGGCATACCGCCTGCTCAGAAGCGATCTGTGTCTGACGTATAAAGCCATGTCCAACCCGGAATTAATGGACATGCTGCACCTCAGAAAATCCAAATCCCATCGAGCTACGCGCTTGAGAGACTTGAACCTCAGCACTGAAATAAACAGGACATGCTGGAGGGACAGATTCATAACCCAGAGGCTCCCTTCACTCTGGAATAAAATCCCAGTCCAGGTTAGGCAGAGTCCCTCATTGACTCTCTTCAAGAGGAATCTTGATGAGTGGATGGGAGATTGTAAGTTTACCCCGGGTATCACTTCTGTGTCACTGTTAGACAGAGGCAAAGTATACTAACCTCGAAAAAAGGCATAGCAAAATTAATTTAAAATGAGTGGTGAAAGCCAAACACATTCTGGCTAGGCTTATAAATGCCCTAGGGCAGATAGCCTAGTATGAACCTATGAACCTATGAAGAAGTCGCCATGACTACTAAGCTGCTCATGCACCTTCAAAGTTTACCTCTGCTGCTTGTACTTAACTCTATTTATGACATGATCTTACATGAAGTGTCTGCTGGGCTAAGTTCCAGCTGCAATAAGGACCTGCTCCTTGTGCACACTGGCTTGGCTGCTTGAATATATGATTAGCACTGTTGATCATCATGCATGTAATATAAATAATGATGGCTTGGCTGCAGTTGTAGACACAGCATTTATCAATCTACAGGACAGTCTGTATGATGTATCTCTTTGGAAAGGTTACACAAGAATCTAATGAAGCTCTCAACAACTGTTATATAATACTCAAGTCTTTGGCAAAGAAATGTAATTTTTTCAGATGTTGATTTAAAGATGAAAACATACAAAATGCGAAATTGTTACTCGGCAAGTCATATGAAAGAGGGTTCTCTGGATATTAAAGTCTGACAAAAACTTGGGCTCAGACATTGAAAGTGAAAACTTAAGACAATATATGTGTACACCATTCATGTTTATCTGAGTGGGAAAACCCTGAAAAAGAAACCTGCACCAGAAATCTAAAAGCAAACATGCTTATTACAGATTCAGAATTATTCAGTACTGAGAATGAGGAAATCCATAACCATGTAAGGACAAGACCAAGATTATAGCTTGTAATCAAAAAAGATCTCTATATGCATTTCTGAAAGAATCACTGCCACTGTAGGATATTTCCAGACATTGCAAATAAAAATATTGTCCAAAGGTTGATATTCTGCATGGCATAGTTCTTGTCTACTCAGCTAGTCTTCAGCAAAACCAGTAGGCCTTAATCATATCCTTTTATAATGCAGTATTCATGGCAAAAAGTAACAAATTAGACAAATTATGAGTAAAATAAAGAGAAGAAAAAATGTAAATGAACTACCAGTCAAAGTCCCAAACTCATGACTCATTCTCTCTAACAGCTATACTTCATAGAAGGATACCATTCCATATGAGGATAAGGTTGAGGAAGAACTGAAGTAAATAAAAAATTATGTAATAGAAAAGGTCACAGGATCATCTCTATGGATAACCCTGCTTATGATTCCAGCCAAGCTAAACAACCAGTTCATTTCAGAATATATGTAGGCACAAGGCACGCTAACTTACAGCCCAAAGGGACAGGCACCTAGTAACAACAGTTAATGACATCATAGCCAGTGGTGGCTGGTGACTTCAAATTAAAGGGGGGCTGCAGGGAGACAGCGGAATGGGTGGGGCCAATGGGATGGGATGTGGCCAACTAGAAAGGGGGGGGGCTATGATCAAAACTACAGCAACTTGAACTTTAATTAAACACGCTGCCCTGGGTGCCAAACCATCAGTATGAGAGTCCAATCAAGACAAAATGAAGTGTAGAAGAAAAAATACTTCAAAGCATTGGCTACATGATAGCTTACTTAATATCTAGATGGAAACAAAAGGGTTGTGAGGCATGAACAAAAAATTACTTTTTAAATACATTACTGGAATGCCAGTCAAAATCAAGTATAAAACAAAAAACAAGCAGCACTCAACTCAAACCACTTCTTTTGGCACTGCAGTTCTAATTATAATTTATATTCAGCTTTATAAAAGTACCAAGTAACATGCTGAAAGTAGCTGATACCCCCACTTGTAAAAATGATTCTTATCAAAAATGACCTGCTGCCTGACAACAACTATCTACTTGTTTCATGGGGAAGACATGATCAAAGTAAAAAATTAACAGCAAACAAGAAACAAGCTCAAGATAAATTGCTTAAAGGATTACTGCACAGGTTATGGACCACACATGATAGATTGGCATTCTGTTTAGTTTACGGGTAAAGCCTGCAAAGATGACTGCAAGTCTCCAATAAATGTAATGAGCTTCTGAAAATACTGTAATCCTGTCCTTTATTACAAATACTGTCATATGAATTTCAATACCTAAGGCTTATACGTTATGTAGTTATGTAAATATTCTCTGCATGGCAGCAGCATAAAGGTTTTCAATGTTGGCAATTCTTTAACAGTATGCTTATTAAAGCTTACTTGCATCTTACAATCTCCGACAAGCTTACTTGATGGTCATTAAAACATTGCAACTTAAATACAGAGCAACAGGGCACTGTGACAGCATGCATATTCTGAATAATAAGAAGCATAAATCAAAAGTATAAAAATATGACAGAAAAACAAAACATTCTGCAAAACCAAGGACAGATGAAAAGCCACTGTCGTACTTGTGTCTGCCTTGGATGGGGGGGGGGATGTTTTGCACACTTATACTGCATAACTGCTCCTTGCCTTTCTTGGACACATCCAGAGTCACTACATGGGGGAGTGGGGTGCAACAAGTATGTCACAATTTGATATGTCTCTGGCTGATGGTGATGGCTCTGACACTCATACCTCTCAACCTCAGAGCAAGAAATCTGGACAAAGCCATACATAGAAGTGGGACAAAGCCCCAAAAATAAGGACACTTTTAAATATTGCTCTTATAAGCTTAGAAAGATAATAGAATAGTAGTAGGTCTTGCCTTAGTATGAATTTTTTGAAGGGTATGAAATCTGAAACTCAAATGTCTGCCATTATTTTCTAACTTCAATCTTTAATGATTTGCCACTAATTTGCCAGAAAACCACAATTTTATGAAAAATAGGCCAAAAATGTGATGCAGAAATATAAAATTGCACACAATACAGCTGGGAACCTGTCAAAGAAGGGGCACCTTTTTAATATTAGTACCATTTACTTGAGCAGCTGACAAAATAAGAGAATCTACATGCATTTCTGAAATAAAAGTAATCTATAACTGTAATCATTACAGTTATTTATAATTGTAAACCATCCATGTTTTCTTCCAAAATTGCCATTTTGCAGAGGGAGTATTAGGGGGAGAGCAACATTTTGAGCCAAAATTGGGGACAGTTGAGAGGTTTGGATATTCTTAATTGTATAAAGCGATTTATTTGCATGTACCTCTCAACCTCTTAATGCAGGAAATCTGGACAAGGACAAATATATTGGGGGACATACAAACAGTACTGAAAATTGCTCTTGTATAAACTTAGACAGTTTATAGAATAACAGGCCTTGCTTTAGCATGCATTTTTCTGAAGGTTATAATGTCTGTAACTCAATGTCTGTCATTATTTAGTGATTTGATTCCTAAATGATTTGCCAGAAAACCACAAATTTTATGAGGAACAAACCAAAACTAAGGAGCAAAAATCTATTCATTCTGCAAATATCTGGACAATTGAGAGGTATAATTTACCCGGGGCTGTCTTTGAGTTTGCTGCCCTTCCCCCTTCACAAAATCATGGTCAAATGGAGCCTCCCCCCTGCAGCAATTCTAATGTCCCATTCCTTGGTTATTTCGCCCAGTTTACCATAAACACTGTAATGTGCATACTGCTATACTTCTGCGATGATTTGGATTCCATTTGAAAGTTTTATTTTGCATTTTACAGCACAAACACTAATAGATATCTGCTAAACAAAGCAATGCAGTCTCACAAAGAAAATAGACTTAGCATTAAAACTTCTCTGCCCTTGAAATTCACATTCTTTGAAACAGTATTGAAACCCGCATTCAAAGAAAATACATTTTGCCAGTGGCAGATAAAGATTAACTTTGGGCTGTTTTCAAATCACAGGCCCCTTGCACACAAAACATACACATGCTATTTGATACACCTTCCTGATTGCATTAAATTATATTCCTTGTACAATACAGTACAGTTTTAGAGGATGTTTTAAATTTATTGTTTTGAACATTTTTCCAGTAAACAATGAAACAAAATACATGCACCAATAATGACAAAAATTCCCAATTCAGAACATTTCCATCATAAAAGTCTACTCAAACTTCTACAGTCCATCAGTATCAGTAAATATGTACAATCTCTGAAGAAGTAAAAGTTTGTTTGTGTCTTTCGGCTTTTCCCGGTTAGGGGTCGCCACAGCAGAACTCTGGTCCGCTAATGATTAGCAGTAGAGTTTTATGTGCTGGCTTGCCGAGCCTAACGCACAACCTTCAATGAAGGAACGCCCGTTCACGCATGCCACCACACAGAAGATGCTCTAACTGGGAATCGAACGAGCAACGTCTAACTGTGAGGCAACAACGCTACCGCAGCACCACCACCGCAGTTGAAGAAGTAAAAGTCATCTACATAATTCCACATTAATGAGATCTGTAACTAATGAAGAGGTTGCTGCTAGCAAACAACTTTCTATTTCATTGTTTCATCTACAAATAAAGTGCCTGTTGCCCTTGAGGAATAAATTGCCCATGTTACACTAAAAAAATGATAAGCTAGTAATATTGCAAAAGGGAATGGATGGCAAACTGATAACAGGTTCATAGTTACCAGGTATCTTTGCCAAAAAGGACTGCAGCATCCACCCCCTTTGCAACACAGTATAGTATCAGCAATGCATCTACCTACTTTGAGAGTAGAACCTACAGCCTTCTGCATCAAAAACAAGTATACTACCTGTTGTGCTATTAACAATACAAGCAGACTCAGCCTATGCATCACTAAATGTTGCTCCTCTGCAGCTCTGTGTAAAATGTACTCAACACTCAGCTGTAGCTCTGAACTTTGCAGCACAAGAAATCTGGAAAAAGCAAAAATTTATTGGGAGGGGGGACAAAAGCCCAAAAACCAGGCACACATTTTAAGCATTGCTTGTATAATGTTGGAAAGTTGCTAGAATAAAATGCTGTGTTACCACCATACATTTCACTGACAAGTCTTGAACCCAGGACCCTGTGCAAAACAGTCTGAGCAATATACCACTATGCCAAATCAGCTGTTTTGTGAAAGAGAGGAAGACTGAAACTTAAATGGCTACCATTTAGTGAATTCAGTTCCCACCATAGCTGTCAGCCTCTTAGAAAAAAACACCTGAACAAAGCCAATAATGGGGGAATACAGCCCCCAAACATATTCAGTGAATTCAGTTCTCACCATAGCTCTCAACCTCTCTTAGCAAAACACACCTGGACAAAACCAGTAATGGGGGAATACAGGCTCCAAACATATTCAGTGAATTCAGTTCTTACCATAGCTCTCAATCTTAGCACAAAACAACTGGTCAAAGCCAGTAATGGGGGAATACAGTCCCAAAAATAGGGACACATTTCAAATATCCATCTTATAAACTTAGAAAATTGCTAGAATAAAATATTTTGTGTTACCATGTACTTTCTGAAGAATATGAAGTCTGAAATTCAAATGCATGTCATTTTTATTTATTTAACATGTGTTAACCAGGAAAATCTGACTTGGAACAAAAGCCAATTTTCAGCAGAGGCCCAAGGAGAAACACTCCAGACACATGTCTTTGTAAGATGGGAGGACACCAGAGCACTCAGAGGAAACCCACACAAACACAGGAAGGACATGCAAACTCCACACAGAAGGCACCCCAACCAAGACTCAAACCAGAGAACCTGTAGCTGTCAGGCAACAATGCTACCATTGCACTATTGCACTACCAATTATGTAATGAAACAAACATACGGAATGCACAGATTTTATGAGGAACCAAATAGAACAAATATGAGGCAAAAATCTGCAAATTTTTTTACAAATGGTGGTGGGTAGGGAATTCAGGCTTTTGCCACTTAGGCCCAAGGTACAGGGTTCAAGCCTGCAGTATTCTCTACCCACCACCATGTATCCAGAGTCCTTTAGCCACCAATATATAGCAACACACACATTGAATTCCTTTCTGCAGTGCAATCCATCCAAAAGCCTGCCGTGAGGCTCATCTCTAGTCCTTCTGGGTGCTACCCAGCCTGCAGATGTTGCAGTCTGATTCCCTTCCAGTCTATGCAGTTCTAACTGCATAGACTTCTGAGATATTTGCTGCTGAATGCTGTCTTCCTAATCCAGACTGCTGGTGAGATAGTCTGGATTCTGTGTGCATGCTCCGGACTGGTTCACCAACAGTCTGGATATCAGGAAATGCCGCACATGTGTGATGTTCCAGGACTCGCATTTTCTTTTTGTTTTACTTTTGTTTTTATTTTATTATTTTTCTTTTCTTGTTTGTTTTACAGCTGGGGGGCTGCAATCCTACAATATTGTTGTATATGAATCAATGAACTTCCAAATTAAATTATCTGATATAACCAACTTCTTGATTAACTTTAATCCTATTGAAGTTCTAAACAACATGAGTGAAGCACTGCAGACCGATTTCTCTCTCCATAAAGTTTATGAAGTATTTAGCTCCTTAAAACCAGGTAAAGCCCTTGACTCATAGGGATGTGATGCTTCTTTCTGCAGAAAGTATAAATCACAGCTAGTTTTCTCTCTTCAGAAGTTATTTAACTTGATTAAAATAAGGGTTTTCAGTGTAGTATATGAATCAGTGTAGGACAGCCTTTATCCATAAGCCTAAAATAGATCTTCTTTCTATCAAAATTGTCATTCAGTCTCCATAATTAACTTGGATGCTAATCTTGATACAGCAGTGCTAACTAAATAAAGTAGAACTGCGGCCTGTATAATTATTTCAAGATTTCACTCAAAATTCACAGAAGGGAAACAAATTCAACACAATAATATTATGTTAGGACTAATTATGTGCCATAATAATAATAAAAAAAAAATTGTATGGGTGCATTTGCATTAGATGCTAATACTGAGTCCATATTCACTTTTACATGAAATGCTTTAAAAACTTCAGCTGTCCTGACAGATACATTAATACTGTTACAGCTCCTATAAATCCATCTCTTCTTGTTCAGCAATCTGGAGCTAGTCAAGGATGTCCTTTATTACCATATTCTGTTGTACTATCCTTCAAACTTATCATTTACCATATTATTCAAGATTTAAACTATGTGGATGTAAGCTGTGACTTTAACCAAAATAAGCACCACTCCATTTATAGATGATATTTTATTAGACTTAACCCAAATCTATCCCTAAAAATCATAAAAATTGTACAGCAGTCCGACCGAGATTCTGTCTATAAATTAAATATTGATAAATCAACCCTCTTTCCATTTATATAGTCAAATATTTTCAAGTATAGGAATCTTGCTCTCAAAGTAAGCATATCAATTTATTAACTTAAATACTTAGGGCTCAAATACAAAGCAGAATTGATGTAACTATCTTATCTGAATTCAAGTAATTCAAGTAATTCTATAAAATAAAATATGACTTCATGCCATTGCTTAAACTCAAACTTATCTTGCTGTTAAAATCCTTGATAATTAAAATGAATGTCTTCCCATGTCTTTCTTTTTTGCAGCAATGCAATTTTGTTTTTTTTACCAGAATGATTTAAAGCAGTCAATGTCTTCTAATACAATTTTTGGAATCCTAAACTCCAAGTACCAGCTTAATTTCATTTTCTAACTTTGAAAATAAAAGGCTGTTTAAAGTTACCAAACATTCAGTTATTTTTAATTAGGTTTGATGGGATAATAAGATCATAGGAAATATAAGGCAATTTAGCCACAAGATTAATAATACCTTGCCAGCATCCACCCTGATGCTGCATCCTCCATCTGAAGTAGGGCAAAGCAAGTCATTCCCAAAGTGAATTTATGGATACCCATCCAGTCATCCAAGTTTAATCTGCAGGATGCTAGAGTGTCAGTTTGTTTAATTCGCAGAGTAAATTTGTTCCACAGATGAGGCAGGCACTGGGTAATAACTTTGCTTCTCCAGTGTGTTTTATTGCTGTACTAATGGAGACTAATTGTTCCTAGTTCTCCTATTAGTGGCACTATTTGACTTGTAAAGATACAAGAGATCAAGGGATGTAGAGTGCTTAACAGTATGGAATGTAAAGCACAGATCACCTTATAAGAGCATAGCAGAAAGAGTAAAGGGATAGCACTTCAATCCTGTCCTGGTAGCACAGGGCCTTTAGGCCAGCAAGCATGATAAGGAAAAAGGTTGTAGTTTGGACTACATTTGTCTGCTAGTATATTTGCAATGTTTACTGGGTCTTTATAGGTGGTACCATTTTAGATAAGCTCAGAATACTCTTGGGTATTATTTTATTCTTGTGATGTAACTAAAGATCTATGCATCATTGTCCTTGGTTTCAGAAGCTAACCCAGGTTCATGATTAGCCTTAATAGCCCTGATAGTAGCTTTTTGTTCATTATTGCTATTCTTAATGCAATCATTAATATGAGGAATTCCGGGTCTTTTGTAAGATTTAAGAGTGTTTTTCTCTTGTTATAGAGTTTATTCATGCTGACAAGCCTCAAGGGTGGTCTGTTCTTAACTTCTTATTATATTTGTCTCTAGTAAGTGGAAGCTAGGTCTAGGCAGTTATCCATATGGAAACACACATTCTTTCTATAAATAGCAGCTATGTCATTGTCAGGTCTGATGATGTTAGAAATAAATCTGATAGCTCATAACAGAATTTGAGGAGGATTATCTGTTTGAAATCCCTGAAGTTAGAACTGGCAATAGGATGTTTATTCAAGAACACTTAAGAATCGCACAACGTCATCAAAAGACATGTACAGTGCCCTGCAGCAGGCTATAAGCTGATAATTTGTCTTGCTCAGAGTAAGTCTGAATTTAAGGAGTTCAGTTTGTTGGTGTCTGGGAATCTGTCAAGAGGTGATATGGCCCTTGATAAATATGAGATGCCACTACATTTCCATCAGGCCTGTATGCATGGTATTACACACTAAAACCAACTCTGATTAACTATACAAATGTATATGTGCTCAAGTTGTAGAGGGGTCTCAAAATTGGGCAATTTGCTGTTAAGCCTGCCTTGAAATGATCCAATTTAGGTTTGGAAATATCTCATTGATATCTGCTTTGTTGGGATGTCCATTATGTCTGTTTAAGGTCATTATTACCTAACTCATCTAATACTCAGCTATGGACTCGCATAGTACGTTCCCAATTTAAATATTAAGCATGCCCAGTTAAATCTATTCCCTTCCTCAACAAAACTTCAAACTATTTCATCTTGTTGCCATCTTATTTAAAAAAATATGTGTTCTGAACTTTCATTATTTATTAAAGACAACTGACATAGTTAATAAATTTATTTTATTTAAAGAACCCACATATTACAAAAAACAATATCCCAGTCTGTGTTGAACAATTTTCTGTGCTAGTCGATGCATATATCTCTCATTAATAGAAAATAAGTTAATTTCTAACAATATTATGATACTGAAGTGAATCTAAAAAGCTTTGGCTAACTCCCTCTTGAATCTGATTAGTATTGCCACAATAAAATTAATGCTACTTCTCAAATATGGCACAGATACATTTTAAATTATTTTGGATGAACTACTCTAAAACCTTTTTTATAATTGCATTATAACTTTTAAGTATTACTCAGTAGAATATTTTTGAATCATTGAGATTTTTTTCTAAAAGAAATGCATATTTTTTTCTGACTTATTTACAAATTTTCAGATGGCCTATAAATTACTACATTACCCAATCTTTATTCATCATCGGTTTATGCTATTGCATAATGCTTAATCATCTTCTTAAAAAATAGCAGTAATAGGTAAATCATTTTCTGCATATTGTTCACTATGTAATGATAAGTTGGTTCCTGAATTATCACATATATTTTGTTCCTCTAAGTCAATCAAAAGTGTTTGGTCTCATTTTCTAAATGTCTTTATGAAATTTACATTTGCAAATGCTATTAGTATCTTTTAGGTATACTTATTAATATTTCCACAGAGGTTTAGCTTTTGATGTATTTTGTGTCATCATGTGTGAAATGTTTTTGTGACAAAGAACTGGTGAAAAAAAAGGAAGATCTCACAATTAGTTTTTAGAATTCCTGTGTTAAGTTCCACCTCATTTCATGGAAATTTTCTAATAAACAAACATTTTGTCATACAGGATTATCTGACAAATAACTGAACTGGATATAAATAAGTGGGTTAATGAGGGAATTGTCGTTTAATCAAGAACAATTGTATCAGGCATTATGTCAGCATTGTGCATTCCCTGTCTAACTTATTAATGTTTTTCTGCATTGTGTTTTGTCTATTATACCTATGGTCTATATTATAACACTGAAGTTCAAAAACTTAGAATGTTATAATATCGAACCCTTTAGTGCGAAAGCTGAGAATAGCGAAGCCTTGGAACATCGAAATTTTACCTAGGGTAAGATTTCGGTGGTCCGTGGCTTTGCTAGCAGTGTGGTGCGATGGTTACAGACCAGGTTAAGGGAAGTGAGCGAACAGACTGGGCTAAGGTGAGTGTGCGGTAGTTAGGGACTTTAGGGTTAGAGCGCGGGTGAGGTGAGTGTGCGGTAGTGACAGACTTTAGGATTAGGGGCAGTTTAAGTGATTTAGGGTTAGGGCATGGGTCAGATAAATGTGAGATTGTGTGGACGTGAGGGTTAGGGTGGGGTAGGTGAGTTAGGGTTAGGGAGCGGGTAAGGTGAGAGTGCGATAGTTAGGGACCTTAGGGTTAGGGTTGGGTTAAGGTAAGTGGGTAGCTAGTGGTGTATGTCTGGTTTAGTGTAGGGTTTTGTGAAGTGTATGTGTGTGGATTATTTATTTTGGTGTGCTTGAGTTGTGTGTATGTTTGTCGGAACAGCGAATTTTTTCCCTGGGAAAAAATTCACTTTTCTGACTGTTCGGTTTTCTGGTGTTGCGACTGAATGTGGTCGATATTATAACATTCAATGTTTTTAGACTTCAATGTTATAATATAGACCCTTATACCTATATCTATATATCTATATTTATATGTAATTATATCTGTCTATATCTATGTCTATATATATATATATATATATATATATATATATATATATATATATATATATATATATATATATATAATGGGTCTATTACTGGAGATCAAAATTACACTATTTCAAAATCCGGTAGTAGATGCCCACTAAAGTGAAAGTGCACTTTCGCGAACACCATTTGAGCGAATGGTTACATACCTTAGGGTTAGGGGTTGGGTTAAGGATAGTGAATAGCTAGTAGGACTATCCACTATCCTTAAACCAAGCCCTAACCCTAAGGTCCATGACTGCTGCACCACAGTGGAGGAAACTGTATGTCCTCCATGGTGCAGTAGTCATGGGCCTATGTCCTCCACATACACACACATACACATACATATATACATATATATATATATATATATATAGATAGATATAGATATATATATATATATGTATATATATATATATATATCTATATATATATATATATATATATATATATATATATATATATATATATATATATATATATATATATCACACACACACACACACACACACACACACACATACATATATGGGTCTACTTTACATGATCAAACTTTTAAATGATTGACTTTCATATGGCAGAGACCATATGATCAAACTTTTAAAAGTTAAAAAATGTAAAAAAAAATAAATAAAACAAAAAAAAAATTAACTGCACGTTCCTAGCAGGGGGGCAAGCCCCCCCTACACCCCCATACCTCCCGCTACTTAAATATACCAACTCTGAGATCGCACTACTTTGCGGTAAAGGGAAATCTTCCCACTCCGTGCTGTATGGAGATCTCCATTCAGACCATTTGAACTTTTAAAAGTTTGATTTCGATCATATGATTTCGGCCATATGAAAGTCGAGTTTTTAAAAGTTCGATGATCTGAAGGGGACCCACACATAAACACACGCACACACACATATATATATATATATATATATATATATATATATATATATATATATATATATATATATATATATATATATATGTGTGTATATGGGTTCCCTATATCATTTCGAAATACTGAAATCAAGAATTGCAGTATTTTGAAATTATAATAGCGAAGCCTTGAAATACCAGAACACCAGAAGCACGAAATTCAAAATCCCGAAGTACAGAGATTTTGAATTAGTGCTTCTGGTGTTGTGGTGTGTGAATGGTAAGACGTGAGTTCGGGTATGTATGTATGTGTATGTGTGTTGGTTTCGGGCTTTAGTGTATGTCAATGTGTGGGAGTGAGTTACCTTTGTGTGTCTGATTGTGCGATCTCGGAGTTAGTATATATAAGTAGGGGGTGTAGGATTTTATATTTGAGTTGGGGGGAAGTTGTGTGTATGTGTTTGTGTGTGCTGTATCTGTAGTGAACTGTCAGGATTTTGAATTTCGCGGTTGTAGGGTTTCGGTATTTGGAGTGTTCGACTATGCAATTTCGAAATACTGAAATTTGGGATTTCATTATTTTGGGAATACATAGTGAACGCATATCTATATATATTGGTCCACTTTTAAATCTTAAATCTCAAAATCTCTAAATTCAAAATACTGAAACCAAAATGTCTAAAGCTCAGAATACTGAAAACTCAAAATACTGAAACTCAAAATACTGTAATGCAACAAACAAAAAACACAGGACACCATCACTAACTATATTGCAGCAGAACTACATAGAGAAACATATTACTCTTCTCCAGGTATAGAAGGGGTAAGCCTCTCTGCACCCCATATGTAGGGGGTTGCGGTCCCCACACCCCCTGCTTCTTAAATATATCACATTTGAGGTTGCACTCCACAGCAGGAAATGGCAAACATACCATTACGTGCTTCATGACTGCCTGTTGTAACCTTAGTCATGTTTACTTTTCATTTGCTATACTACAACATAACTCATCTTAGTGTAGTGAAGTGCGATCTCGAAGTTGATATATTTAAGTAGCATGGGGGGCACAGCCCCCTCAGATGGGAAGTGCAGGGGGCTTGCCCCCCTGCCTATACTTAGAGAAGAGTAATATGTTTCTGTATGCAGTTGTGCTGCAATACAGTTAGTGTTGCTGTCCTGTGTTTTTTTTTTATATATGTTAAGTTTCAGTATTTTGAGTTTCAGTATTCTGGGCTTTAGAAATTTTGGTTTCAGTATTTTGAATTTGGAGATTCTGAGATTTGAGATTTAGAAGTGGACCTATATATATACTGATATATATATATATATATATATATATATATATATATATATATATATATATATATATATATATATATATATATATATATATATATATATATATATATATATATATATATATATATATATATATATATATATATATATATATATATATATATATATATATATATATATATATATATATATATATATATATATATATATATATTTATAGGGTCTGTATTAGGAAGTCAAACGTTAAAAAGAGCGAACGCTCTTGCATTGACCCCTAATAACTGAAACCACAGAATGTCGAACATACGGAACCGCGATTTTTTCACCTGGGAAAAAAAATCGCTATTCCATATGCTCAGCATTCTGTGGTTTTGGTTATTAGGGGTCGATGTAAGAGAGTTCTTTATTTTCTACGTTTGACATCCTAATATAGACCCTATATATATATATATATATATATATATATATATATATATATATATATATATATATATATATATATATATATATATATATATATATATATATATATATATATATATATATATATATATATATATATATATATATATATATATATATATATATATATATATATATATATATATATATATATATATATATATATATATGTGTATATATATATATATATATATATATATATATATATATATGTATATATATATATATATGGATTTAGGACTATTCACTGAACGCACAATTCACTAAAAGCTCAATTCACTGAAAACACAATTTACTGAAATACATTTCACTGAAAGTTATTTATGGCCTTTTCCCCACTGCAGTGCGACCCTGGAGTTGGTATATATAGTAAGGGGGGTGGGGGCACCGCCCCCCACATTGGGAGTTGTGGGGAGTGTTAGCCCTCCACCTATTTTAAATATTTTGAACAATATACATGGATACTTGCAATTCCAATAAGTTACTCTTTTCTGAACATAATATATATCCAAACTATGTGGGGGGCTATGTCCCGTACACCCCCCAATGTGGGGGTGGTGCCCCCCCACACCCCCCTTACTATATATACTAACTCCAGGGTCACACTACAGTGGGGAAAAGGCCATATATAGCTTTCAGTGAAATGTGTTACAGTGAATTGAGCTTTCAGTGATTTCTGCACAATCATTTGACTTTCAGTGAAATGTGCTTTCAGTGAATAGTCCTAGACCCCTATATATATATATATGTATATATATATATATATATATATATATATATATATATATATATATATATATATATATATATATATATATATATATATATATATGGGTTCACTACTGAATATCGACATTTCACAATCCCCGAGACTCTGAATACAGAAGACCAGAATCTCGAGATTGCAGAATCTTAAAAGTAGTGAATGGAGATTGACGTACAGTGCGGAACAAGAACTTTGCCATTCACTCCACTGTAATGCGATCTCAGAGTTGGTATATTTAAGTTGCAGGGGGTGTGGGGTGTGCAGGGGGACTTGCCCCCCTACATGAACATTAGAAAAGTTAGTTTTGTGCTTTACTTTTTTTTTTTTTTATTTCGAGATTCTGCAATCTCAAGATTCTGGTCCTTGGTATTTAGAGTCTCGGGATTGTGGAATTTCGATATTTATGTATATATATATATATATATATATATATATATATATATATATATATGTATCGCTATATAGAGATATATATATTTATATAGTTCTCCTGTATATGATCGAACATTCTTAATGTCATAGTTAAACCATGGCATTAAGATGTTCAAATCTATAGAAGAACAAATGACCTTAAGAGTAAATGAACAAAAGATTGAGAATGGAAAATTATTTTCCCTTCTGATCTTCACACGAAAACTCCACATAACCTTAGCCTCAAAGTTCCCTGAACAGTGGCAGTGTTATGGGAAGGTTTTTCCTTAAGTTAAGGTGTAGGTATAGGGTTGGGGGAAGGGGCAGAATTAGGGTTAGTGTTAACACCCAGTACTATGGTGATTGCCACCCTGTACCACCTAACTAATGGGTGCTAACTCTAACCTTAATGCTGCCCCTTTCTTCAACTCTAGCCCTATACCTTAACTTAAAAAAAACCTCCCCATAACACTGTCACTACACAAGACACACTTATACACACAGACACACACTAACATTACTACATCTATCCCCTTACCTAACCCTTACCCTAACCCTGACATACACATACTCATACACAGACATACAAAACCTTTCCACCTCTTATCCCCAACGATATCCCTGACTACCACACACATACACACACTTTCTTTCACCCCTCCACTGCCAGTCTTTTTTCATGAGCAAACAGTTCCTCGAAATTTTGCACAGTAAGCTTTCTGTTTGACATTAAGCACCACTCCTATTCCTCAGCAATTATACCAATATATATATATATATATATATATATATATGTATATCCATTTAGATATCTTTCTCTCTCTGCAAATATATATATATATATATATATATATATATATATATATATATATATATATATATATATATATATATATATATAGAGAGAGAGAGAGAGATGTAGATATAGATAGATACATATGCATGTGTGTGTGTACTGAAAAATGCCTAAACTTCAGAATAAGACAAAATAAAAAAATGATAATAAATAGGGTACTTTCAAAGACATTACTTTTGAGCATGCATATCTATGAACCTATGAACAAAATCATGCTTCTTGCAGGGGGCCAGTCCCTCTGCACTCTTCATATCTCTGCCACTTAAATATTTCAGCTCCAAGATCACAAAATGGTATATTCCCCAACCACTTTATTGCAATAATCTTACACAACTGTTGTTTTTGTCAACCAAAAGTTGACTTAAGCTATGTCTCCAATATCTATCTTTCCCTCTCCCTTTCTCTAGCTATCTGTGTGTGTGTGTGTGTGTGTGTGTGTGTGTGTGTGTGTGTGTGTGTGTGTGTGTGTGTGTGTGTGTGTGTGTGTATGTGTGTGTGTGTGAATGTGTGTACCTGTTTTCCCTGCTAGTTGTTAAATATCTTTTTGGTTTCAGTTATGAATGATGGCTGATTTGACCAATTCACAATTCACTGAAAAATTAACATTATGGGATCATACTTAGTGTAAGATCTGTACACAGCAGGGTTAGGAAAGTTTTCCCTTTTCCATACTATTGTGTGATCTCATAGTAAATATACATATATATATATATGTGTGGACGATGGTATGGGCGCACTGCCCATCCCCCGGGGATGCAGGCAATATCCGGCTTGCTTCACCGCTAGAAAACTTTTGTGTCTGTGTGGGTGTGTTTTATTTTTTTGGTCAACTTTTCCTGTAGTTGACCATGGTATATTGATGTTTTTTACTGTTGGCAAATTCAGTGTTAGCAGGCGAAGTGTTAGTGAAGTTTTCTGTCAGTTTCTACATCTCTGAACATAGATGGCTGCCCCATTGGCTATAACAATAATAATAATAATAATAATAATAATAATAATAATAATAATAATAATATGCAACTAAACAAATATGGGTTACTAAAAGCATACAAACCAAAGAAGGACTAGGAGTAGGCTGTAGATTCCAGTATAAAGACTATTTATTGTAGGACAGACCACAGAATAAAAAACATAAACGCTTTCGTAGGTATGTACCCCACTTCATCAGATGTAAATATGTTGCATCTTAATCTTCATTTTATACTCTGAAAGCACTAGTCACATGCTATTAATCACATGACCCAAATATTTAAAGCCATATGTACATATATACCTTATATATAATTGTAATCACTCTCTTATAAAACATAGCAGCAATGTATTCACAATAATTTCATACAAAAATACATATATAAAACTTCATATAATGAGCACATATATAAAAAATACATATATAAAAAACTGACAGCTCAGTAGATAAACAGGAACTTCAGGTGTACTCCCAACAAATGCAACAAAAATTGATGACCTGCAAAATCTTGCCTAGAGAAATAATCTGCATATACTCAGCTTTCCTGGGAAGGTATAATGTATGCATCCAATTTTATTCATAAAAAAGGAACTCTGCACACTTCTAAGTATTTCTAATCCTCCAGTTATTCAATAGACACTGAGAACTATGTTGTGAGCTAATCCTAATGGGCTGCTGAGATATTAATGACAGAGAAGTTATTTTACACAGAGCTAGGGATTTAGGCACTACACTTCTATCATGATAGATTATAATGCTTCCCTGTATAGCAAGGAAGAAGATGGTGTAGTTTTTAAGAAAATGCAGAAAGCTAGGGAATTTAGTGCCATTGAACTTTCTAGCAGTGATTTTATTTTTCTTTTTTATAAAAGCATAACATATCAATCTCACTTCACTCTCCAGAAGAAGCAGAACGATTCTTAAAAAAGTCGTGTCTGAGGCACATATGCTGAGAAGGTAAAACGAGTCCCTACTGTGTCTGCAAATCAAAAGAAAAGGGACAGATCAGCCTCAATGTCTCCCAATAAAACCCTGGTGTATAAATAGGAAAGGATGTACAAAAAGCAGCTCACTTAGTGAAGAAGAAGGAACAAAATGGAAAGTTTAGAACACAGTTATTCTCGTCTTTGATTGAAATGGACAATAAATTCATACCTCTAAGTGGTCTGGTTAGAGCTAATTGCCAAACAAATGAGGAAGAGTTGATGTTTTCTGCACCAGACTTTTCAGAGGAAGAACTTTCTTCTCTTGAAAAGTCTTGGGTTGACATTTTTGCACATTATATTTCTGTTCAAGGTGTGCAGGGTGCAAAATTAGACCCTCCCAAACATGAATAAGAATAGGGATGTAGATGGAAGATTATGTGCTGGTGGTCCCCTTTATTGTGCAGCTGTCATATATCATGTGTTTAAGAGGGCAATATTTTTTTGTATTTAGTGTCTTTTGAAGTAATCCCGAATCTTTAAATCCTTCTCACATCTTTAATTGTATTGTTATATGTAAGATTTTGCTGATTTGATGTCAATGGGTTTCTGTAACAAAGGTTTTACCCCATTCCTTCTTTTACCTCCAGCTGACGGTTTGTTCCTGGTTCATGACTTATCCCAAAGGTTCTGCTCATAGCCCCTATATTACATTCCAACAGCCCTCTGCTCTTATTTCCCGACCTACCTCCTACCAGTAATCCACTCCTAGCCTCAGACTTACTTCTGAATGATACTGGGTTTAACACATTTTAAATATAGGAAAAGTAATACATTGTACCCTTGAATAAAGATGGTGAAATTACAGACTGGTTACTATATATCTTATAGAATCTTTACATTATAATGTATAGATAAGTTTTGGAAAATACAATAAAAAGGCACGGAAAGATGATGATCTAGAGAATTGTAATTATGCACCAAGATTTAAAGGATTAGGGTGTTTTTATTTTGATATAAGTCATTTAAAGAGAAGAGCAGGGCTTCTGCAACTTAAACAGTTTTTATCTTACATGAAAAGAGGATGCTTGCACCGCAGCAAGAGTCTGGGCTCTAAGTAAAAACATAACTGTGAGAACAAAAAAGAGGAAGCACTGTATGTCACTTTCATTTGTGAAGAGATGACTGAATCACTAGAACACCAGTTTATGCTTAATGTGGGGGTTCCAGGAAAAGCAACTGGATTTAAAAAAAGCTAGCACACAATATAATATACAAAGTCAGCATAATAAGACAGAAAATGCACAGCAACTAAAAACTGTGGCAGGTAAATAAAATATGTGGATGCAGAAATGCAGATTTTATATAGTGCAATTGAAACAGCTTGCAATAACATGTTAGGGAACTAGAAAGAGTCCTTAATGTAGAAGAAGGATTGACGGCCATGAATGCATGAGGAGGTAAAGTCAGAGAAGAAACAGAGATTAGTTAGGGCAATAAAGAGTGTCAGTGACAAGCAGATACCAAGAATGAACATGTTTTACCATACAGACAGAAAGAAAGAACAAAAGAAGACATACAGACAGAGAAAGAACTAAGAGATGGTGTTCAGAAAGATTACTGGAATAATTTGCTCTAGGGTACTCACTGTAGCAAAACACAGGAGTAGGGATTTCTTATGCAGAAGGTGTAGACCAGCCCAACCCAACCCAATCTTGGAAAAAGCACAAACTTTGGCTGATGTTGAAAAAGTTGATTGGCTCATATTTAAATGATAATAATAGGAGGTGGGTACTGGAAGCTAGCTAGAGTTTGTTTTGAATCAAACCACAGCTGCATTGACTGCTTTGTCCCCAGATATACTTAGCAGTGGACAACCCCAATATTTATGATCACAGGTAACGGAGTACCAAAAGATAATACCAAAAGAGTTGAAAAAAGAACAGCTAATGGGGCACATTTAACAAGGAATAATGAAGCCTAAACATCAGAAATGACAGTTCACTAAAATAATTCACAGACTGGTGAATTCCAGTCAAGAAATGTTTGCTTGCAGTCAGTGGTAAAATAAAACTAAGCCACAGAGACACACCTTGATACAGCCCATATTAGGTAATATTACTTGATTTCTGAAAAGAGAAATGATGCAGTTCTATATGCCATAGTTTCATATGATATTAAAAGACTAAATAGCTAGCTTTGGAAGGACATTAGCGGTGTTACCACAGAAGTGTACTCTGTTACTTAAATCCTTTACAGTCTCAAAGAAAATACATGTTGATGACGTTTATTCAAATGATCATCTCTGTTTCTTCCAGGGAATATTCAATAAAAAGCTATTGCCTCTGTTCTAAAGAGAGTAAGATACATGTTATATGTATACAGAAAATGCTCAAAGCTTGAATAATGCTTACAAGTCAAAAGCAGCTCAATCAGGTTATCAGCTGCTGTGTTACCTGATTCCTGACATTCACTTACCATGCAGAACAACATGACAGACCCTGGGCCCTGATATAGCATTGCATGGGTGGCCACGATGGTGCAGTGGTTAGTGTTGTCAACTCACAGCAAGATGTTCTCCAGTTCGATTCTTGGCTGGGGTGCCTTCTGTGCAGTCTCCATGTCTTCCCTGCAGTTACATGGGTTTCCTCCTACATTCCAAAGGCATGCAGTAGGTGGATTGGACACTCTAAATTGGCCATAGGTGAGAGAGTGAGTGAGTGAGTGTGTGCATGCGTGCGTGCGTGTGTGTGTGTGTGTGTGTGTGTGTGTGTGTGTGTGTGTGTGTGTGTGTGTGTGTGTGTGTGTGTGTGGTGCAAATGAACTACTGCAGCAGGGCTAGCTATCTCCCAGTGTAAACCTTTGCTAAAGATGATTGTCAATGTGGAAGTGACACCTTGACCCATTTGCAAAATGGAAAATGTGGTTGAGGATGGATGGAGTAGATCAGAAGTTAAATAGTGAGTTACTTCACCTGTCACACTGAAACCTGTTGTATAGACAGCTACTATACAGGTTAATGCAGAAGTATTGTAGTCTAGATTTGCAAGTTTATCTTAACAGTAATTATGTAACAACAGAAGCCTGATATTCTCATTGTAATTGAAGGCTTAAAGCCAGAATAAACAATTCCGAAATTATACCTCTGGGCTATAATATCATCCGTAATGACCATACAAAGAGGAAAGATGGTGGTATTGTTTTAATAGGGTCCCTATTAATTATTTGAACTTTTTAAAGTTTGAATGTCATATGGTCGTCACCATATGATCGCACTTTAAAAAGTTTGAAGGTGAAAAGCAACGCAGAATGGGAAAATGTCCTTTTCTGCACTGAAGTTCGATCCTGGAGTTGGTATATTTATGTAGGGGGGGGGGTGCAGGGGGGCTTGCCTCCCTGCTCAGAGCGATGGGGTAAGTTTTTTTTTAATTTTTTATTATATTTTTGATGTTTCAAAGTTTTCTCATATGTTGTTGAACATATAAGGTTCGAAGTTTTGAAACTTTGAATATATAATATAGACCCGTTTTTATATTTCCCAACAGCTACTACATTTCCCCATGCAACAAACCAACACCAAAATTCAATTCTGCGGAGCTTTTTATTACTTTCCTGAAATTAAGCAATTATAAACAAATATGTATTTATTTATTTATTTATTTGCAGTTTGTTAACCAAAGTCAGCTGGGCCATATTGAGCCTGTTTTCAGTGGAGGCCTGGGGATAAAAGGTCCATAGTAATAGAAAAGATTACACATTACAAAAATTGTAGAATCTTAATAAGAGTTATAAAATTACAAATAATGAGTCATTAACACATTATAACATACAGAAATTATTATCAAACATGGACATTTACAGATCAAGTTTAAAAAAATAGATATAAGTAAACATTGCCATTGTTTTTATTAGCAAAACTTTGTTTTTAGGAGGAGTAAAGGCAAATATATTGAGTGACGAGGCAATATATTGAGAGAAGACAGATATATTGAGTAATGAGGCAAGTATAGCAAATATAGTGAGGAGTTAAGAAGTTTCATGGGGGGGGGTTAGTAGATGATTGGGAGCACAAACTTTTCCAGGTAGTGAAGAGGTAAGAGTTTAGAAAAAATTTAAAATTAACAGGGTTATATATAGTTCTGAGGGACAATGGGAGAGCATTTCACATTTTGGCTAGGGAGAAAGAGAAGATAAGTTGCCCAGGAGGACATTTAAGCTTGTGCACAAGGAGTACATTCTTGTTTTCAGATCTAAGTAGCCTATTGGGAATGCAGGAGGTGAAGATGGAATTAAGGGATGGGCAGTCAGAAGGTTTAAACATAAGTTTGTGAGTGGTAGTAAGTTGTAAGTAGTTAAGGTAGCTTGGTAGTTCCAGCCAATTTAGTGAGTGAAGTGCATTACAGTGGTGGGAGGAGTATTTGGAATTTGTTGCAAATTTGGATATCTTATTGTAGCAGGTTTTCCAGTTTGGCTTTTAGGAAGGCTTAGAAGTTGATAAGTAGGGGTAAACCATACATGAGAGATGAACTTTAAAACTGTTGGGTGCTATGGGATATACATCATTGCAGTATCTTGGTTTATTGTGATTGCATGTAAATTGCTAAGATTTTTTTTCACCATAAGGTCCTTTTTGTTATGTTATAGGGCTTTACTATCAATTGTCATCTTCTTTGTAGTAAACTGAGTTGGTTTTGTGAAGAACAAAATTTTATTTATGTGCAATTTATTATATTGTAGGGTTGTATTAACTAAAGTGTTAAATAGTCATCTTTTTTAAATTATGGATTTAATGGCCATTTTAAAGGGCTTGTCAGTGGATAAAGAAGACATCCTGGTTTTTGGGATGGGTAATACAAATAATATGGGAAGTCAGGCAGTAAGTAGTCCTGATCAAATGTATACTTCTTTGACCAGCTTATTAAACATATGAAGAATTTAAGATCATCCATGTGGCATTTAAGACTTTTTAAGGTCTATTTAGAAAAAGGCATTACTCCTAGGGGCCTGAGAGTCCGTATTAAATCTTTAGTTAGTCAGCCGGATGATATATTAATGTCATCTTGGGCCAATATTCAGCAACAAACCTCTACCTCTTTACAGTTTGTTAGAACTTTACATGACTTTTATGAACGTAGAATAGATTTATATATACCAGAAGTTACTCAAACATGTGAGAAGGCAAAATCTTTTGAAGGTTCTGCTTTATACAAAGAATGGTTTAATAAGCTTAGGGAAGAATTGCTCCTTTTTGAACAAAGTGTAAAAGAAAAAAAATAAGTAAATGTAATCGAAATTCAAGGGACTACCAATTAGGTAAGCCCTTTGAGTATGTTAAAAATGGTAAAAAAGGTAAAAATGTTAGATTTGCTCAGAAAGAGTTTATGCCCATTGGGCAAAAAAGAAAAAGAAACAAGTCTATTTTGAAAAAATCTGTAAGTGATACTTCTGGGGAAGATTCTTCTTCATATACGGATACAGAAGTTGATATGCAGCAAACGCCACCAGCTAGCAAGAAGTCCTGTACTGTGGTACAAGACAATCTGCCACTTAATTCTGATCTGGGTCCTTTATCTCTACTAAAAGAAGGAGGGGGTAGGAAGCATAGGTCCAAAAATAGGAATCAATGGGTCTCTGGAGGCAATGCTGAACTTTCTGAAACCCAGGTAGTGTCCCCAAGTAATGTGATTAACATCTCTTCAGTGGTTCTGTCTGAATCTGAGTGTTTGTTAGTGAGCAAAGGCCTGAATTTTATTCCAGGGTTTTTTGTCCCTGAAGATGTCTTTGTTGAAGATTTATATGCATTTTGCAGACTGCTCAATTTGAAATTATATTTTCAGAATGTTGAATGTGTTAGTGAGAATACTGGCTTCAAGTTCAATAAATCAACATTTGTTCCACCTATGAATAAGAATGTAAAGGTATTTCAAAAATGCATACTCAAGGAGTTGCATTTTGGTTTAAATGGTCAACAATATGTTTTTCCTTTAAATTTGTCTACAGATGAAATGAATGCCTTGACACAGTTGAAAAATAATAAAAATATTGTTATTGTTCGAGCTGATAAAGGTGGAGTAGCAGTTATAATGGATAAGTCTTTGTGTGTCACTGAAGCAAATAATAGGTTCATAGGTTCATAGTAGGTACTAGGCTATCTGTCTGAGGGCATTTATAAGCCTAGCCAGAGCGTGTCGGCTTTCGCCACCCCATTGATTAATTAACTGATCCTCTGTCAAGCAGAGCCAATGAAGTGATCCCGGGGGTGTATTTTCTGTTACCCATCCACTCGTCAAGGTTTCTCTTGAAGAGTATTAGTGAGGGGCTCTGCCTGATGTAATCTGGAATTTTGTTCCAAAGCATGGGGAGTCTCTGTGACAGGAATCTATCCATCCAGCATGCAATATTTATTGTTGTGGTGAGGTTTAGCTCACTAGAGCGCATGACTCGCAGTGACTTGGATTTCTTTAGGTGGAACATATCTATCAATTCTGAGTTGGACATGGCTTTGTAAGTCAGACAGAGATCAACTCTGAGTAAGCGACATGCCACTGAGTACAGCCAGAGTTTTTTCAGTCGGGCTGCATAGGACAAATGTTTGAGGCCAGTAATCCTCTTGGTGAGGTACTTTTGTGGTCTTTCCAGATGTTGGAAGTGTCTTGTGAAGTGCATCCCAAATGAGGCATTGTACTCTATGATGGGTCTAATGAGTGACGAGTAGTGGGGCGCTATAACCTCTTTATTTTAGTAATTAGATGGGCCATATAGAAGGATTTCCTAACTACTTTGGCAATATGATTGTCAAAGGAGAGATTACTATCTACCTGGGTCCCCAGATCTCTTATTACCTCTTCTGTATTAACGGGGCTGCCACCTATATGATAATTCGTGGGTGTTTTGTTTTTCCCAAACAGGATGACTATACATTTTTTGGCATTTAGCTTGAGGCCATGACTTTGAAACCAGGTGTCCATCTCAGTAAGGCCCTTTTGGAGGATGTCCGTGTCAGCCGGAGAGTCAATTATGGCTTCCAATTTGCAGTCATCAACGAACTTGGTTAGCCATAGTCCTCCTATGTTTCCCCTGTACTTCTGAGAAGTATATACCAAACAATAGGGGTCCCAGGTCTCTTACTACTTGTCCATAAAAAGAAGAGGTCATCTACAAACCGTTTATAAAAAAACACATACTTCTGAGTAAGAGAGAATTGTATCTCTTTTATGGAGAAATTAATACCCTTACAGAATACCTCAAGTTTACTATGGAGGAATTGACTAACAGTATTAATTTTCTAGATGTCCATATAGAGAGGTTGAGTAGTGGACAACTCAATACAGGCATTTATAGGAAGTCCTGCTACAGGAATACCCTGTTACATAGACAGAGTATGCATCCTAGGTTTGTCTTTAATAATATTATTAAGGGACAGGCCTTTAGAGCATCCAGGTTAAATCCAACATGAGAAGAGTACATTGAAGAGCTTATGAATTTGAAGGGAAGATTACTACATAGATCATATAACGCACAAGACATAACATCTATCAGAGTATGGAAGAATATAGAAATGAGAGAGCCAGCCTTTATTTTTCTGATTTTGGTAGTTGATGGTATAATGCACCTTCCAGTCTGGTAGTCTTGGGTAATGGGACTAAAACTATACATAAATTTTCTGTTTTATACTTATGATTTTAGAGACATCAGGGATATTATTTGTAGACATTGGCAAATCCTGATGACTGAACCATTAATTAAAGAAATAGTGGGAGAAAAAAAACAATTTCTTTTTAGAAATAAGAAGAACTTGCATAGAATGCTTTGTTATTCCAATGAGCAGATGGTTTCGAGACATCCTAGTAGAATGGGTACATTTTCATGTAACAACTGTAACTACTGTCCCTACATTTTCAAACATAATATGTTTGTACATCCAGTGACCACACAAAGTTATCAGTTTAATGTAGTGGCCAATTGTAATTCAGAACATATAGTTTATTTAGCAATGTGCACACGTTGTCCTGCATTTTATGTAGGCAAAACTGATAGGAGGTTTAGAGATCATATCAGAGAACATCTATACCAGATACGCATTCGTTCCAATACAAATGCCTTATCCAAACATATTCTTGAAGCAGGGACAGAGCATACAATTTGCTTCCTAGTGATTCAAATGAATCATTCTAGTATCAGGGGTGGAGATGTCAGGAATAACACAGAAAGAATGGAAGTTAAATGGATAATTCAGTTTAAAGCACATGCTAGTCCAGGGTTAAATGACAAAATTCCCCTGAAACCTGCCTTGAAAAATAGGAAGTTGGTAGCTAAGTAAACTATGGGATTAATACACCAGTGTTTAAAATTATGTTTTGTGACATATATTTACTATATTTTTTATGTTTATATGTAGATACTTTTAATCATGGTAATTGTTTTATTTAGTTATCTATTTTTGAGTTGTTTCCTTATGGATGCAATGTTTTAAATATGCTTGCTTATTATTATATATTTTGAATGCATTTGACTGTTTTAGCTTATGACTTTAAGAGAAGTGCTGACTTGATTGGTATCTAATTACCAGTTAGCTATATAGTAGTAGTTGTTTTTACACTCTGTTAATGGTTTGACAAAGCCTCTTGGTGAAAGCGCCTACCTTCACCTGTGTCTGGAATAAAAGGATTTTATTTTTACTTTGCCTCTGGATTTCACCTAGCTGCTGTTGGAATATACATCGAATATTGTCACTGTTAGAGACTGTACTTCAAGTGCATAGATATATGCTGGACATATAAGAGAATTTAAGTACCTTTTATCAGCACTTTTTTCAAATAATACAGCATTTTAATTGATTTATTTGTGTTGCATTGAATATTAACTGAACTGGAAGTTTTGACTCTGTTTTTTCAGTTAGTGCTTGCTAGAATTTTATTGCCTGTTAGTAATTGCAGGCAGGGGTAGTCTCATTCATTGATATCCTGTCACTGCCAATTTAACTGGTACACTTTGGAATATTTTCTGCTTAAAACCTCAACTTTGGCCAGCTAAGATCTAGCTGTATTCAACTGGACGTATAAGAGAATTTAAGTACCGTTTATCTGTACTTTTTTCAAATAATACAGCATTTTAATTGATTTATTTGTGTTGCATTGAATATTAACTGAACTGGAAGTTTTGACTCTGTTTTTTCAGTTAGTGCTTGCTAGAATTTTATTGCCTGTTAGTAATTGCAGGGAGAGGTAGCCTCATTCATTGATATCCTGTCACTGCCTATTTAAGTGGTACATTTTGAAATATTTTCTGCTTAAAACCTCAGCTTTGGCTGGCTAAAATCTAGCTGTATTCAACTGGACGTATAAGAGAATTTAAGTACCTTTTATCTGCACTTTTTTCAAATAATACAGCATTTTAATTGATTTATTTGTGTTACATTGAATGTTAACTGAACTGGAAGTTTTGACTCTTTTTTTTTCAGTTAGTGCTTGCTAGATTTTTATTACCTGTTAGTAATTACAGGCAGGGGTAGCCTCATTCATTGATATCCTATCACTGCCTACTTAAGTGGTACATTTTTAAATATTTTCTGCTTAAAACCTCAACTTTTGCCGGCTAAGATCTAGCTGTATTTAATTGGACGTATAAGGGAATTTAAATACCTTTTATCTGCACTTTTTTCAAATAACACAGCATTTTAATTGATTTATTTATGCTGTATTAAATATTAACTGAAATGGAAGTTTTGACTGTTTTTTCAGTTAGTGCTTGGTAGAATTTTATTGCCTTTTAGTAATTGCAGGCGGGGGTAGTCTCATTCATTGATATCCTGTCACTGCCTATTTAAGTGGTACATTTTGAAATATTTTCTGCTTAAAACCTCAGCTTTGGCCGGCTAAGATCTAGCTGTATTCAACTGGATGTATAAGAGAATTTAAGTACCTTTTATCTGCACTTTTTTCAAATAATACATCATTTTAATTTCCTTTATTTGTGTTGCATTGAATATTAACTGCACTGAAAGTTTTGACTCTGTTTTTTCAGATAGTTCCCTACCCACCCTCCCTGTTTCTGTTTTGGTGTTAATCTCGGTGGCTTTGAAACTGCCCACCCCTCTTGTAAATTTGTGATTGGATACTCCTTCTGGGCCCATCTCATTTTCTCACTCAACTGAGTGCTGTGAGATCATATTCTGATTTCAGGCACTCCTACTGTGTACAAACAGAGCATCTGGGAAAGAAAAAATGTTTTAAGCTTGTTTCCTGCCTTTCCTGTAAGTGGTCTAGACTGTTTGTAGGCTTCTGAGCCCCCAACCCTTTCTGTGTTAGAGGGAAGCCTTCTAGCTTAATTTTGTTTCTTAGAACTAGCCAGTTTATAGTTTCAGCACTCAACTCTGTTTCTTTGAACTCAGCAGTTGTTCAAAACTCATTGTAAGCACTAAATAAGCTGCAAATTACTACAGCACTCAACTTTCCTCATTTGTCTAGAGGAAAGCAGTTTTTAGTACTTAATAAATAAGCACCTATCCAAGTATGTCTAAGGGTCAGCTTCCAGTGATTTCTCCTGTCTACCTGATGAATCTGGGCATCTTGGGGCAATGCAGCAAATGACTCATGTACACAGACAACCCCCTCCTCCTACCACCCAACACTACAACCTGTGAGAGATGCACTTATATAGCCAAACTGGAAGCAAAGCTCTCTTCACCCAAGACTGGACTAGACAGTCAAGAGGAGAAGGTAAACACTTGTACCACACCACACTCATCACATAGTCCCTCAAAACCTACACCACCAAAACACACACACATAGAAATACAAAACACACACCTACATTTGCGGAGGCTCTCAATAAAAACCTACCCAAACATCAGGGACCTCCAAATTAGAAACGCAAGCAAACTGCACCCCCCCAACACAACCCAAATGACACATAGCCCACATGCTCAGTGTGCCACTCAACCGCACCCATAAGGCATAACAACATACCCAACACTCTAGTCATAGGTGACTCTATAGTCAGGCACACTGCTATTCCACTCACCAGGCTAAAAAAGGAGAATGATACTGTTAGCTGCCTGTCAGGTGCCAGGATCGGCCACATAATGCACACACTCAGGTCACTCCACAACAAGTACAAATATGGCATTGTCATTGTCCATGTTGGTGTGAATGACCTGAGACATACCTCCCTGGACTACATGAAAAGAGACATGGAGGAGCTCTCCGATCTTGTAGACCAAGAAGGTATGACTCTAGCTCTGAGTAACATCTTGCCAACACCCAGAATAATATCAAAGTACAAGAACAAAATGATTGACTTCAACAATTGACTAAGCTTCTGGTGTCATTCTAAGGGGATCCAGTACTTGCCTGGGATGACATAATTGACAGACCATAATGCTTTGCCAGAGATGGCCTTCACCTGTCACCCTTGGGATTCTGGCTACTGGCTAAGGCTCTTGCCACCCCTATAGTGCCTTTTTTTAGGCAAGGTTCAAATGACAAATTCCCCACCATAACAGGTACAAGCAAGCAAAATCTGAGGGTAATGCTACTCAATGCTAGAAGTCTAAACCTCAAAATGCACTCACTCGAGGCAGTCCTTAAAATGGAGAACATCAACATCTGCGCAGTGACAGAGACTCGTATCAAACCTCCAGGGAGCACTCCTGCATTACCAGGCTATAATTCATACCACACCTTTCGGCCACCTAACCCAGAATGAAGCACTAAAGGTGGAAGCGTGTCCATATTCATTAAGGATATCCACACCACCAGGCTAGTTGCACGGCATAATGCATCCGAGATTATCCAAGTGCAACTAACTCTGGGCAAGACCACAATCCAAATTGTAGCTTGCTACAGACCCCCCCCCCACCATGCCCCAGGATTTCCACTCCTCATTTCTTGATACACTGGAAAGTATTAGGATACAACCTAACACCCTAATAATGGACGATTTCAACTACCCCACCATTAACTGGGAAAACTACTCATGTACCAACTCTTTTGTTCAACGTTTTCTGGAATTCATAAATTCCAACACCTTGGATCAACTTATTCACACCCCCACCAGGGGCAGCAATATCCTAGACCTGGTCATTACCAACATGGGCAACTGGTGTTCCACACCAGAGGTCAATTCCTCGGATGTCAGATCTGACCACAAGCTAATCACCCTAGACATCCACATCCTGCCCCACCCCCAATTAGAGAAACCACAGTAAAAAACTTCTCCAAAGCCAACTTCACACTTTTTAAGACAGAAGTGGCAAACTTCATGACATCCATGCAGATGGACAATAGAGGTACAGCTGCTGAATCCTACACAAATGCACTTTATAAGCACTTACACAAGTGCATGGATCATGCTATCCCTAATAGAACCAAGATGCTATCCTCCAAAAAAAGGAAGCCAATCTGGTGGTCCTCTGCCATAAACAAACTCTACAACAGAAGATAGAAACTGTTGCAAAAAAGAGTAAAATCCCATGACTGGAGGAACTCCCTGGTCAACCTCAGTAAGAAGCTGAGATCCCTCATAAAATCCTCCAAAGCTAGTTACAAAAACAAAATTGCCACTGACTCTAAAGACAACAACAAAGCATTCTATAGCTATGTCAAGAATTTCAATGGCAACACTCAGATCTGCTCTGAGTTACAGCACAATGGCACTAAATATACAGAAACAACTGATATTGCCAACATCCTGGCAGATAGGTTCAGTGCTAACTTTACCCTCCTCTCACCCCCTAGAAGGCCCATCTCTATACCAGAAGAATGCAAAGTTCTTGTAATCATGGCTGCACAGGTAAAAAACACACTCTCCAAAGCCAAGAACACAGCATCCATGGGACCTGACAATATCCCAGGCTGCATTCTACATGAACTATCGAATGAACTGGCACCCTACCAAAGTACCATGTTCAATCATAGCCTCACCTCAGGCTTTGTGCCCACTGAATGGTGCACTACAATGGTTATCCCACTCCACAAAGGGGGAGCCATGATGGACCCCAGGAACTATTGCCCCATTTGCCTAATGAGCCTGGTCTGCAAAGCCATGGATTGTATCATCATGGAACTCATAAACAAAGACATTGGTATTCTCCAAACTCTGGACCCTACCCAGTTCGGATTTGTAAAAGGCAGATCATGTCTCCTAAAACTGATTGACTACTTTGAAGCAGTCACCAAAGCCATAGATGCGGGTAAAGTGGTTCACACAGCTTATCTAGATCTCACCAAGGCTTTCAACACCATCCCCCACTCTGGAATTATAGATAAGCTCACTAAACTAGGTATAACTCCCTATGTCACAAGATGGGTTGCCAACTGTCTCCTGGACAGAACCCACACTGTGAAAGTAGTGGACTCCAAATCCGACTACAGACCAGTGACAAGTGGAGTACCACAGGGATTCAGTCCTGGGTCCTCTCCTGTTTGGTATCTATTTCTCTGAAGTCCAGGCTAACACAGAAGGTCTTTGGCTAACAAAGTTTGCAGATGACTGAAAACCAGGAGCCATAATCAAAACTCCTAACGATGTGAACATACTACAAAAGGGCCTCACTGAGACAGATACCTGGTGTCAAAGCCATGGCCTGAAGCTCAATGCCAAAAAGTGTATTGTCATCTCCTTTGGTAAAAACTCTGTACCCATGAACTGCCACATAGCTGGTAGTCTACTTAATGCCAAAAATGTGATAAGAGACCTTGGGACACAGGTAGACAGTAGTGTCTCCTTTGATAATCACATCGCCACAGTGGACAGGAAATCCTTCTACGTGGTTCACCTCATCACAAAAGGTTTCTCATCCAGAAAAAAAGAGGTCATTGTTCCCCTCTACTCATCACTCATTAGACATATTATAGAGTACAACGGCCCTTTTGGTATGTACCTCACAAGACATCTACAACAACTGGAAAGGCCACAGAAATACCTCACAAAGAGGGTTACTGGCCTCAAACAGATGCCTTACGCAGACCCTCTCAAATAACTCCAGCTTTACTGCGTCACATATCGCCTACTCAGAGGCGATCTCTGACTAACATACAGAACTATGTCAAACCCAGAGCTGTTGGACATGCTCCACTTAAAGAAATCCCAATCCCTCCGAGCTACATGCTCTAGGGACCTAAATCTTGTCACCACAATAAACAGAACATGCTGGAGGGATAGATTCCTGTCCTAGAGACTTCCCATACCCTGGAACAGACTACCTATCTATGTCAAATAGAGCTCCTCATTAGCACTCTTCAAGAAAAATCTTGATGATTGGATGGGAAATAGGAAATTCACCCCGGGGATCACTTCTGGGGCTCTGCTTGACAGGGGCACAGGAAAATAATTTTCTTGGGTGGCGAAAGCCAGGGTACATTTTTTTCTAGGCTTATATAGGCTCTAGGGCCAATAGCCTAGTACCTACCTATGAACCTATGAACCTATTTATTGTTAAAATATGTTTTTATAATATGTCTTTTTATATTATATATTGCATTCTTTTTAAACAGTATTTTTATAAATGAAATACATATTTTAACATATTTAATATATTTAACATATATATTTATATTTTTATTCATTGGAATTTGTATATGAAATTAGAATGAGTTTTAACTTCCCACCAATGTAATGCAAAACCACTAAGCAATATATGTTTGTATTCAGCTGTTAGAATGTGTTTATTAGAATGAACACTAGAGGGAGCTTCAAGTTCATCATTTATAGACATTATGCATTTGTTTAGTTTCCATGGTGGTGCAGCGGTAGCGTTGTCGCCTCACAGCAAGATGTTCTCCCATTCAATTCTCGGCTTGAGCGCCTTCTGTGTGGAGTTTGCATGTCCTCCCCGTGGTCGAGTGGTGTTTGAAAGACATGTGTGCATGGGTGTGCCTTTGTTGAAGGCTGGTTGTCGGGCTGGCACCTCGGTACCATAAAAATCAACTGCCAATCATTAGCAGACCGGAGTTCCGCTGTGGTGACCCCTAACCAGGAAAAGACAAACAACATGCATTTGTTTAGTTTCAAGCAAAGAATACATCTCTTTTAAAGAGGTTTTAGTATTCTGAGTATATGGCTTTTTATTATGACCAAGTAGTTAGTCATTTATGTTTTATTTTCTTTTTTTATTTATACAAAAAGATGCTTATGTCATTATATGCACAGTCACTTTACTAGCATTTCACTATGTTCCAATGTTTTTTTTAAATTCAATTGGTTAATTAAT
Organism: Protopterus annectens; assembly: GCF_019279795.1. NCBI lineage: Eukaryota > Metazoa > Chordata > Ceratodontiformes > Protopteridae > Protopterus > Protopterus annectens. The sequence continues at coordinate 133,825,814 of NC_056750.1, forward strand.
TAATTAATTAATTAATTAATTGACAGTGTAAAACAAGTACAAATGGAGGGGTTTTGGATGTCAGCCTGCATCTGAGGAAGGGTTTTTAAACGAAAATGTATCAGTTATGAACGTTAATGTCAGCAGTGTATGTGGTTCAGTTCGTTTTTATTAAAGCTGTGTTTTTACATTTGAACCTCGGTATTTGTTCCTGGTGGTGCCTGTAGATATTTACAAGTTCTTTTTGGTACCTTGGTGATCTTTTTTTGGAGTGTGCCATATAATTCCATGTCATCAGGCCAAACAGTGTGTAAATTCAATTGTATCCATAAATAAATTTAAATAGTTGTAGTTCCTATAGAATGTTTGTTATATGTGAGAGTCATTGATGCTATAGCATTCATATAACAGTGAGTAATGGCCTTAAACACTTAAAACTGGATGTAAAGAATTGTAACAATGTATCTATAATGTGTAATGGCCACGGCCTTAACCTTAAAGAGATATTCTTAATACTTTTGTTATCATGTCCCCCTCCCTCTTTCTTGTTATCCTTTCTAATACATACACACACACACACACACACACACACACACACACACACACACACACACACACACACACACACACACACACACATTCTCAAATTTCAGTATTTCGAAATGTCATGCCCAAAAGCTTTAAATCGTGAAACACCAGAAGCACAAAATTCAAAATCCCAAAGTTCAGAGCTTCTGGTGGTGCGGTGTGTGAATGGTGTAAGTTCAGGTAAGTATGTATGAGTGTGTAGGTTACGGGCTTTAGTGTATGTTAGTGTGTGTTTTGGCTGTCATGTGTGTGTGCAAGGGGCTGTGAAATATGTGGGTGTCAGTTACCTTTGTGTGTGTGATTGTGTGATCTCAGAGTTAGTATATATAAGTAGGGGGGTAGGGGGTGCAGGGGGGGCTTACCCCCTCTGCTTGTCTGTAGTTTAGGATTGTATGTTTGATTGTGGGGGACATTGTCTGTGTGTGTGTGTGTGTGTGTGTGTGTGTGTGTGTGTGTGTGTGTGTGTGTGTGTGTGTGTGTGTGTGTGTGTGTGTGTGTGTGTGTGTGTGTGGTGTATTTGTAGTGTAGGGTTACGATTTTAAATTTCACACTTCTGGTGTTTCGTGATTTAAAGCTTTCAGGCATAGAATTTCAGAAAACTGAAATTTGGGATTTCAGTTTTTTGAGATTCTCAAGTGAATCTATCTATCTATATATATATATATATATATATATATATATATATATATATATATATATATATATATCCTAATTATGTGCAATGTCCATTACTGTTCCATCATGACCACATAGAGAGCTATACTGGCTGCAGTGGCTTGGACTATCATCTCTCCACAAGTGGCTGCAGCAGCACCACCATCGACAGCAGAGGCATGCAGTACATCTGGTCACAACCTGTTAGTGTTGTCCCCACAACACCTGACCTTCCTGCTCCACCTGCTTCAGGTAGTTCTGCCCTGGAGGCTGGTGCAGTGGTATCACAGGTATTAGTGCCAGTAGAGGTGATGATTGTGTCATCTGACAGAAGCTGGCATTGCTGGTGGAGGAAATTATGCAGAGGGGACTCAGTGCCAGAATCAGCCATACAGAGAGGATTCTACAGCAGATTACCAAACCACTGCCCCATCCAGCAATGGCCAAGGTTTCCAGGGCAGGAGACAGAGGTAACAGTTCTGAGGGTGAGGACTAATTTGCTGGAAGGGGATGCACTTCTAAAAATCCATACTTGTCCCCCATCATGGTGTTCTCCTCCTTTGTGTACTCATTTCCATCCCTGTCTATCATGTTTTGCCTATATGTCTGCCCCTGCTACCTACCTTACCCTATGTACCTATCTCTGATATAATTAACTTCCTTCTCCAGTGCTCCTGTTTCTCAGAAAAAAGTCAAGAGGGTATCTGCCTACAAAAAAATATATCCTACACATAGCTCTCCACTTCACCTGTATGTGTATATGGTTTACTATCATAATGTTGAATGGCCCAACATTTTTTGCTTACATAGTCAAATTAATACCTTGAATATGATAATGTTGAACTGTCAACATGTCGAACATGTTAACCACGACATTCTACACTCGAACTCCCCAACTTCCGAAATCAAAAGTTTGTGTTTGCATTTACATTTGAAGGGGGTAAGCCCCCATGCACCTCCCACACCCACTGCATATTATATATACCAACTCTGATATTGCACTACAATGAGGAAAAGGGTACATGTCCTGATACACACTGTATTGTGATCTGCATTCATAATGTCAACATCATAAATCAGAGAATGAACACTCATAATTGTTAAGTAAATTTGAACACTTTCAGTTTGACATTATGGAAACTGTGGATACACACATTTGACCATCCTAATTTCATCTAAGTGCCATTACACATTATGATAGTAAACCTGTGTAAATTACGCACCTGATATGATCAAATTGGCCAGACAACTTTGTTAAGTTGCTCTCCCACATCATTTATGGTGTGAGTATCCAAAACTGTGTAAACTATTTCTACATATACATTCTTACTTTGAGAAGAGATGGATAGAAATTGTTATATTTTAGCACCATCGTGTTCATTCCTAAATTAGTCAATTAGTGTCTTACTCTTTGATTGCTCCTTTTTCATCTCTGTCCTATCATCCCATTTCACAGCTGTAATCTGATCAAAAAATAAATGTGCACACCACACAGATGGCCATAAATGGCATATAAACAGATGTTTCTGTTTTTAAATTCACATTTACATGACACATGGCATCGAGCAGCAAAGCCTGCTGTTAGCTCTCGTTCTTTGGCAAATACTGAGAAAATTCCTGTGCATGTGCTAAGAGTTGGCCATCGGGGGCACAACTGAGCTTAGCAGCATTGCTCACTAGTAAGTGATTCTGACTGAATGAAAATAAAGTAAATTGATTCTGTCCTCTGTAAATGTCATGACTCAACTGCTATGAGGAGTCCATTCCACTGCACTCAGTGCTTTGCTGTTCTGTCCCTGAGGTTAGAATTGTCACACAAAAATTAAATTAATAATAAATGAGATCAAACTAAACACTGATAAGCAACACAGTATAACCTGGTCCTTAAACCACAACATATTGAAATACAAAGAGATAGGTCAGATAATAAGAGAAACACTTATACAAACTAACAATAATCTAGAAACAACAAATATTCCTCTCGATTTACAATGGGCCGCAACTAAGGCAACACTTAGAGGTATTCTAATACAAAAAACATCAATACTCAAAAAACAAGATAAATCCCATGTGGAAAATCTAGAACATAATCTAAAAAAACTCAAATTACAATTGCAACTTACCCATGATCCGGCACTAGAGAAGCAGATCACCTCTATTCAAAAACAAATACAAGAAATACATATGAACCAGCTCTCTCTCATTGAAATTAAACTTTTACACAAATACTCAGAATGGGCCCAAACCCCATCTAAAATCCTAGCCAGAATAATCAATATAATACTACCTTCTTCAACAATAAAACAGATTATACATAAAGGAAAATCTTTCAACTCGGATGAAGAAATCATAAAAGTGTTTGAAGAAATATATCAGGAGATCTATGGACCTCACCCCATGGAAGATTAAATAGGAATTAAAAATTATCTAGATGACCTGCATTTCCCACATATAACAGACACGCAGATAGAGCTTCTTAAATCATCAATAACTGCTGAAGAAGTTTTCTTAGCCGTAAACAAACTGAAATCAGGAAAATCCCCAGGCCCAGATGGCTATATAGCAGAATTGTATAAATCATTCGTGAAACAATTAGTCCCAATCCTACTCAAAGTTTACAATCATATAATAAAATCCGGAATCTCGGACTTATACATTAATAACTCTAAAACGATCCTTATACCAAAAACAAATACACCTGGTAATAACCCTAACGACTTCCGCCCAATCACACTAATTAATCTAGATATAAAAATACTAGCAACAATATTGGCTCATAGACTGAATAAAGTAATCCCTACCATCACCTCTGCAGAACAACTAGGCTTTATAAAAGGTAGACAAGTGTGGGATAATACATTATCAGTAGAAGCTATAATAAATATGACAATTAAAGACTCCTCACCGAAATATGCTCTCTCTGTGGACGCTCAAAAAGCTTTTGACAGAGTTAATCTAAATTTCATGTTCAAAGTACTAGAACGCTTTTTGTTACCTGAGGAATTTATTGCTATGATCAAAGTACTATATAATAAGGCCACAACTACACTACATATAAACAAAAAGAATTCACACCCTATACATATAATAAATGGAACCAGACAAGGATGCCCACTTTCTCCATATCTCTTCAATCTCTACTTAGAAGCTCTCCTCCTAAAATTAAGTCAAAAAACCTTTAACCACTCTGTTTATATTTCAAAGGTATTAACCAAGTATACAGCTTACGCTGATGACCTCAACATCTATTTTCAATATCCCTCTACTGATTTGATAAAAATTTTAAACTCCATCGACAAATTCTCAGCAATATCCAACTATGCTATGAACAAAAATAAATCAAAAATGTTCCCGTTAAATCAAGTCACAAGGAGATCTTCTTTTCAGAATCTAAAGTTAAAATAGAATACTTACTCAAATATCTAGCTGTCACATATATGCACCCACAAAAGGAAATTCACAAAAATATATATATACGCGGTCTGGACAAAAATTACAAAAGACCTGATCAGATGGTAAAAATTAAACCTCTCTCTCCTCTCCAAGGCATCAGTCATAAAAATGAATATACTTCCAAAAATCCTGTATCAATTTCAAGTCATTATTCAATTTGTGACTAACAAATTCTTTGCCAAAATGGAAACAATGTTAAGTAAATTCATGTGGCATCCAAAGAATGTAAGAATTAGTTATCAAAAACTTGAATTACCTAAAGGAAAAGGTGGCTTGAATCTACCTGATTTCCAGACATACTACCATATTATTAACGCTAACCATATCATTCGCCTAATACACTATGACCTACATGATACATCTTGGTTCCCTCTTTGGATAAAAATTTATTACCAATGCTTGACCACTTTTAATGTCATTCCAAAAGCTATTCCTTTTCTTAGTAGTAAAAGTTTAAGAAACCTCAATATTCATCCGATAATAATCAACAAAGTTATAAGCTTTCAATCTCTTTTTTCTACGCTAAATATAAGAAATTCCCTAATTATGGCACAACCAATACATAAGAATCCTGAAATCAAGTTAAATAACAATATGCTAAATCTAGAAAATTATCCAATTATTAAAAAATGTACAATATGGGACTTTTATCAAATAAAAGATAAACCCTTAGACTATGTAATTGAACATCTTGAGGCAAACAAAAAATATCGCCTGATAATCAAACAAATAAGATATCTAGTTAACTTAAAAACCTCAGGAATCAACGCAAATCAACAAGAATTTCAGCTTTATCAACAAGCTATCTCCTGTTTACTACAAAAAAACTAAAATGCTTTCAAATACATATAATCTAATCAAGCGATACAAATATCAAAATGAAATATTATACTCAAATTGCTGGATGTCCAAAAATGTAAATATAACAGATGAGCAAAAAATAGCAGCAATAGATATAACCACAAAACTCACACCCTATAAAAAACTAATTTATACCCAAATTATGATCAATAATAATGCCTACCATACACCATCTTTTCTAAATAAAATCAACCCCAACTCCTCACCTTTCTGCCCCTTCTGTCCCAACACAATTGCGGACACTCTTCATATTTTCTGGTCTTGCAAAACTGTCCATAAACTCTGGTGTTCTCTGAGAGTAAAATTGGAGAAATCATGCTATATGAAATCCACCCTCTCATGGGAAATGGCAATCCTAAACATATTCCCTAATTCTTATGCATTAGAGTCCAAACATCTCATAGTAACGATAAGTGCACTGATTAAATTCTATATCGCTCTTAACTGGCTTAGTAGAGAAAAAAATTCATGGACAAAATTTAAAAATGTAGCTGTCAAATATGTATTGGCCAACAAACTAAAAACTGTAAGCAAAAAGAAACTGTCCTATTTTAGGAAGTATTGGGGAATCCTTATTGAAATTTTATCCTAATACTAAAGATAGACTAATACATAATGCTACACTCTACGTTTCCATTAAATTAACTCATAGATAATCCTTCCACAAGAACATATTTAGTGATAGTATACAACATAATTTTTTAAAGATAAGGTATGATCTATTAGATAAGTCAAGGGTCATAAACATGGTTCTCATTTAGCTAAATATTCAAGTGTATTATAATTTAATGAGTGACAACCCAGTGTATATATGTGTAAATATTGTAATTAGTTTTCATTGATAGACATAGTACAGTACTAAGAATTATTTTTCACTTTTCTGCCATACATCAAGTTGATTTTAATTCCATTGTTATTAACATACGATGTTTAAGAGAATGTGGTTTCCGAATTGTTGTGAATTGGTAGCAATCTTGTGCTATAATACTAGTTTTGTGTAAATTAGTCCTTAGGCAACTTAGTTGTTATCTTGTATATTTCAGGTACTAACTTTTTTGTTTATAATAAGCAGAAATTTCAGCTGTACTTATGAAAATGAAATAAAAATTTTATTTGAAAAAAAAAATAATTGTCTTTCATTTCCCTTCTCATTCTAGAACTGTGTGCCATTGCACAGGTACACTTAAGAGCATATCTGTGAAAAATACAAAGTCTGTATTAGTTACATTCTTTTAGTATTTTAGTTAAAGGCTTCTTATCTGACAATGTCTTGATTGAGAAGAGTATCTGAAATGAATTCCCTGCCCTTTTTTCTGTTAGCCATTGAACCTCTTAACAGTGCAATCCCACACATGACCTACTCTGGCTGCTGAATCTTCTGCACAACTTTACTGGGATTTCTAGATTAAGATGTAATGCCTCCAAATCAGAGTGTCTGCCTTTTAATGATGCATATAGAGAAATGAAAACTAAGGAGCATGATTTAGGAATACTATGGACTAGGAACATTCCTAAATACATAGGTGCTCTTTGACATCATAGTTATGGTATTATGTCGATTTAAACCTAAAGATAATATGGGAAATATGTTTTTAATGGGGTTCACAGCTGAAGTAGACAGCAGCTTTCTTTATTTTCACACATCGCAGCTATTAAAATATTTGTTACTCCACTATGTCTTTCCTCATATCCCCATGGGTAAGCCTAATAAGTGTGTGACTGAGATCACACTTTTCCTTAATATGCTGCATCTCCCAGTGCTGCAATTAGGGTTGGGAATCCCCCACTGGTTATTATACTCTAAAGCATTTATTCTGTGTTAGCTTTTAAGCTGAGTCCTAATAATCCCCCTACTTGGACAACATTAGAAAGCCAGATTCTTAACTGTAAATCCCCATGGATTTTAAGTTGGTACTTTTGCTCTTAACTGACTATTTGAATCCCTGTGCCACAACTGATGCATATTTAGGGCTTTGAAAAACCTATACAAAATTATTCTCCTTGTAGCTGTAAGGGGATCTGCAATCCCCTTATGGAGATACCCACCCTGGAGAATTGATATGGAAGAAGTTGGGCTTCCATTGGTTATCTGATCTCCTTCAAGGCCTTAATAGAACATTGTTGTTTTCTTTATTACTAGTTTTCAGACTAAAAAGCATCTCCACAAAAATTTCTGTTGGAGATATTTAAGTCTTAGACATGCAATTATGTATTTATACAGGATTTGTTCATTCCTCATTTTTTCCATTTTAGAAAAAAATGCTTTCAACGTGCTAGGAGTGAGTGTTACATCATCTAACCAAGAGCTCCTAGTATATACAAATTGTTCCTCATATGTGATGCCAAACAATCCCAGCTGAAATTTCATACCTTTTTATAAGAAGGTACCCTGACCATACCACTTAGGGAAAAGCAAGAGAAAAGATGATAGTATTGCTTTAATATTTCCCACCAACTACCATATTTCCCCGACAACAAGCCTATATCAAAATTCAATTTGAAATAGTTATTTTACTACTTTCCTGAAAATAAACAATTATAAATAAATATATGTTTATTTCCTTTACATCCCTCCTGGTAACAATACAGTTATACTGGAGGATATCCTGCATTGGAAATCCATAACAATTTCAGATGAGAATAATACTACTAGGTGATGTCACTGTGATTTGGTTGAACATAAACTCTAACTCCCCTACATCTTGCATGAGCTTATATGGTTTCAACTAACTAATTAATAGCCCCACACATTATAGTGAGACATCAAATTCCTTATTAGACTAGATCTGAGTATCATACCCTAGCAAATTCATCGCCATAGGTACATTGTCAGACTCTCTCAGTAACCATCTCCCAGTCTATACAACTAGGCATCTCACTCATCGACTTAAATAGCATGTTTATAAAACAATGTTCAACCTTTCCAAGTTTGACCCAGAAATGTTCATTACTACCCTATGATCTATTAACTAGAACTTCCTAAAAATCCTCCACTTAGATGATGCTGTAAATGAATTCAATACAACTTTCCTATATATCCTAAATAGCCTTATATCTCCTAGAAGGAAGAAACAAAAGCAAATAATGCAATTTGGCTATACAAAAAGAGTAAAATGCTAATGCAGGATAGAGAAATAGCGTGGAAAGAATGTCAACAATATAAAACACAACAATATCATGAAAACTTCAGAATGCTTCGCAACCATACTTAAAAGCAAATAAATGAAGAGAAAATCTATACTATAATAACTTTCAGAACAATAATAAACACAACCCTAAAAAAGTTCTGGACAGCCATTAAAGAAATCTTATACCCCAGCCAAAAATTCAACCCTGACCCCTCTCCCAGTAAGTTACAACTCAAAACTGCAATACAGTTTAACTATTATTTCATAGATAGTACAGCATCCCTAACCAAGAATTCTCTAACATCTAAACCCAACCCAATGACCATATATATCACTACATCCACATTCATCTTCATACTTGTGCCCACAGACTATATAAGAATGCTCTTAAACTCAAACCATGCTCCACTGCAGCTGATGACCTTCCAAGCAAGTACCTTAACACAGCAGCCAATAGTATTGCCTATCCTATCTCAATCCTTATAAATTTGTCAATCAAGGAATCCCGCATTCTCTCTCTATGGAAAAAGTCACACATTATCCCTCTATACAAAGGAGTTAATTCAGCAGACATTATTAACTTTAGACCTATATCAGTCTTATTCCCCCCTCTCCCAAATACTTGAAAATGTATTAAAAATAATCACTGAACAATCTCCTGCAGGATGAACTCCTACCCTCCATACAACATGGCTTCCATACTTCTCATAGTACTACAACTACACTTTTAACCTAGAGAGATACTGTAAATAAGGCTAGAGATAATGGCAAACTAGTCTCCTCATTTCTAGACTTGTCTAAAGCCTTTGACTCAGTTTGTCAAAGCAAACTTCTACTTCAGATGTCATCACTAGGTCTCTCTGAGACCACTCTTTTATGGTTCAAAAGCTACCTGTCCATTAGATATCAGTCAGGAAAATGCCACTCTATCCTCTCTCTATATCTCCCAGTCACCACTGGTGTACCACAAAGCTCTATCCTTTATACCCTCCTCTTTAACATTCTCACCAGCACTCTCCACACATCCACACAACAGGCCTCTCTACTATAATGCACAGTTGAATCCACGTTCATTTGCAGATCTGACAGCATGGCAGACCCTCAAAAAATAAATTGGGAAGCTTTAACAGCCACTGAAACATTGCTTTGTAATTTACAACTCACGCTCAACCCCTAAAAAAATTAGTCCTTTCTCACAATAATGCAACCATTGAAGTCACTTCTCCTAGCAAATTATTAGGGATGATAGTGGATGATAGTCTTAAATTTGACCTGCATGTACAAAACTTGCATAAGAAAAATTCACCAAAAACTATGGATGATTTATATAGGCAAAACTTTCTCACCAAAGTGACTAAAACTACATTTGACACTACTTATCTCCTCCCCACAATTCTTTATGGCTCTCCCATCCTCCATGTGTCCCAAAAATCAAAACTTGAAGAATGCTACAACAAAGTTGCTAAATTTGTGGCAAATACTCCTTTTAGAACTCACCACTGTATAGCACTAAATAGCCTAAATTTGTTAGATATATACCAACAACTAACATGTACATAGATTCTTACCACTTATAAAATTCTCCAGCATCCATCTGCCTGTTCAGCACTAACTTTCTACACAACTATGTTCCCAGTCGGTCATTACGATCCAATGACCAAAAATTCCTGTCTGCCCACAAACTTGCTGGGTATTGTCCACATTGCTAAGGTCTAGAACTCCTTACCTGTACTTATCATGTCAAAATCTTATCTCCTATCCTTCAAAATCATTCTGAAAGATTTCCTAGCCAAAATCTGTCTCTGTTCTTGTTCAGTGCCAGGATAAACTAAATACCCAAATGTGAACAAGTACCTATTCATAGCTGACACCTCCTTAATCTCCCTTCTTTAGTTACTTTCTTGCTTCTACAAATTTCTCTCCCTTGTCTTTCCATCTAAATATACCATAAACATGCTTTTCTCTCACTTCATTGTTGCAATTCCTGTTTTTATTATACTAACTTACCTTTATTTTTTCCATAAACTGGTTCAAATTTCTGTAAATATTAAATTGTTGTATAACTTGTATCTATTCTTAACCAGTGTTTTCATATTATGTCTAATTTGTTCTAATTATTTAAACTGCAGATTTTTTTTTATTTTTGAAGATTGTAAATTTTTTGTTTTTAAAATGTTTTGTAATACTTTGGAGCTGTTCCGCATGGGCCTCCATTGAAAATGGGCTCCTACTCAGTCAGACTTTCCTGGTAAGCAAATGTCAATAAACAAATATACTCCACACAGGGAGCATATTACAAGGAAATTTTTTTTAAATAAGTCATTCAGCACATATGGGTTTAAAGAATCCATCATGTGTTTACCTAAAATTTGTCTGGCAGACTGCTGTCCCCAAAATAATAAACAACTGCATTCTTAAGGTTACAAAAAGTAGTTAAAGTCACACACAGTGATTATAGACTATGTAAGTTTATAAATATTTGAATACTGTTGGATACAGTTAACAATATATATATATATATATATATATATATATATATATATATATATATATATATATATATATATATGTGTGTGTGTGTGTGTGTGTGTGTGTGTGTGTGTGTAAGATACAAGCTTATGTAGACATACAGCTTGATTAAGAGCCCACAGAAAAGCACAAACCTTCCCTATAATAGGACTGTTTGTAACTGCTCCCATGCCTGCACCACCTGTGTACAGGAGAACAACCAGCCCTTAAAATGACTCAAGGGAAATGTAGTCAACACAGGGCAATTTCAAACTACAAAAGTAAAATGCAACTTCATGTCCCTCTTTCCAAATAGCTCACAGAAAAGCACAGTCCTGTCCTCTAATAGGGACATTTATAACTAATCCCACGTCTACAACACCTGCAAACAGGACAATTCCACAGATCTCAAAAGGGATCAAGGAAAATGTAGTCAGCACAATAAAATTACTAATATAGGCTTAAAATACTTAGCTAAACCAGATACAAATGATTAAAACGAACTTTAAAAGAAGTCAAGAAATCCTATCTTTGTTGCTGTATGTAATGGAACTATCAGAAACCAACAGTAGTTTAAAAGAAAACCACGGTAACAACTTGGGAATTCTTAAACCATTAGCTCAGACCTGACTGGCCTGTAATGCCTTAATGCAAACACAAGTGCTGAACTAGCTTGACACATAGTCACCATGTAAAAAGGAAACCAGGATTTAATACCAAAAGTTAGTCCACTTAAATGGCAAAAATGCTATAGAACTATGTATTGGAAATATTAATATAGCCTTAAAGACCTTTGCTAAAGCAGATACAGACAGTCAAAAATTAAGTTAAAAGCAGAGCAAAAAATGAAAAATCTTTACTTCTCTTTGTTACTAAATATCATAGAATTATCACAAAAAGCATATATAACATGTGTGTGTGTGTAAGAAAAGACATATGCATCTGGGCATGCATGCATGTGTGTATTGTGTGGATCCCTACATGTGTGCTTTTTGACTATGAAACTTAAAATAAGATCTGCATACTGGCTGACATGGAAAGTATCATGCCAATTAACAAATAACTGCCAACAAGATTCTGTATCTGTCAAAGGGAGCTGCAGCAGGAAATAAAGGGTCATAAATTCACAATTAATAAATAATAAATTCACTTTACTAGATGTTCAATCACATGGCATTATATCACCTTCTTGGAGATATTATTTGATTTCTCCTATAATAAAAGATAATGAAGATCCACAGTTTTGTAGTTCTTATAGACCTATTTCATTATTAAATAATGATTATAAAATGTTTATGTCCATCTTTGTAGACAGATTGAAGGTCTCACTAATGCAAATAATAAATTATGATCAGTCAGGTTTTATACATAAAAGGCAATCACATGATAACATTAAAAATATTTTAACACTTATTGAATACTTGAACAGAGAAAATGAAAAAGCTCTATTAACTAGTTTGGACATAGAAAAAGCCTTCAATTCCATCAATTGGGAATATGTGTTTGACCTTTTACATTATTTTAACTTTCCTTCTTCTTTCATTTCTCTAATAAAAAATATATACAAAAACAATGTAGCTTATATTAAATTACGTCCCATTACTTCTGAATCTATCCAAATAACCAAAGGCACTAAGCAGGGATGTCCCTTATCCCCTATTTTATTTGCATTAGCCATTCAAATTTGTGCTGCTCTTATCCACGACAATCCAAAAATCATAGGTATAGATATTTACAATCAGTATAACTCTAAGATAATGTTCTTTGCAAATTATGTCTTTCTTATGTTAATTAAGTCGCAACCAGTTTTACTAAGAGTCTGTGGTGAACTATTTTCAGAAGATTTCAGGTCTACATTTAATAAATCAAAATCCAAACATTTGCTTTTAAATAAGAAGAAAAGTATCCAGTCAGATAATCATCATATTATTGGTGCATTTTCATATTCTCTTGACTATCTAGGAATAACATTTAGTAATTCCATACAGAATATAATTATAAAACTATCATAAACTTAATAAGTACATAACTAATTGTAATAATATCTTCATTACTTTAGAAGACAGGTTGCAATTAATAAAAATGACACTTTTACCAAAAACACTCTATGTAGCTCTAGTCCTTAACCTTTCCTATAAAAATCAATATATTAAAGATATAAATAAATTACTAATAAAATTCCATTGGTTCCCCAAAAGAAACAGAACAGCCTTTCTTCACCACATTAGGCCTTGGAATTAAAGAGGAATTAAGTTCCCTGACATTGAAACATACATTAATGCATCCATATTTAAGGTTACTATAAACTGGATTGATCCAACTTATCATTCCAACTAGAAACTATTTCATTTTACCTTATTAATTAATGAAAATAACTCCTTAGCCATACTTCCACTAAATAATCATTCTAATACATTCTGGTACGTGTTATGTAATATTATTCAACATAATATTGCTAAACCCACAAAATTAAACTCACTAAATCATTATCTTAATTTTTTTTTTTTGGGGGGGGTTGTTAACTCCAATGTAGATGTAAGGACCTAGTTTGAACTATTAACCTCTTTAAAATCACAAGAAATTTTCCTGACAAAATACATCTTAATGTTCTAGATCACTGGGAAGCCAAGAATTTTATATACTGGTATCAGTGCATAAATTACAGTAAATTTTAGGGTTTACTATCATTATTTCGAATGGCAAACCAATTGCCATTCGAAATAACCAAAATGTAAACTGAAACCAAACATTTCGAGCATACACAATGTCGCCTCAAATGATCGACACATTTGAGTCGACATTGTCACCAAAAATGTGATGTGATAGCCATATATGAGCTAATGTCAATCAAACTCCTATATGAAATATCACTTTTTTGCAGGGGGGAAAGCCCCCCTGCACCCCCCTACTACTAATATATTCCAACTCCGAGATTGCACTACAGTGGGGATAAGGATGAATTTCCAATCCCCACTGTACTGCGATCTCGTACATGTAGTTGAAACCACTTATGTGAATATACTATTGCATTTGCATAAGTGTGTTCGACTATCCAATACACTTATCATTTTGCAAACGACATTCTGATTTTCGATAGTAAACCTGCCGATGGAATGTCATTCGCACAAATGATAGTAAACCTTAGATTCTCAAATTCTTATAGAGTATGATTTCTTTCTTCAGAACTGGTTAATTTTACAAAATATCTTAATTTACTCTCAAGATTTATGTAGAATGCTAAAGAATTCATCTTACCAGAAAAGGCCAATGGTGATAACTTTCATATGTGAAATTTTGTATAGAAATTTCAGCACAGAAAATATTATATCGAAATTATATATTATGCTAATTATTTATAAGACTAACACAAATCATAAATATTGGAATTTTATATTTAAAGGTTATCCTTCTAACATCTCAAGATGAAAAACAAAAAATTCTGTCATCTATCAAACATACTTCATGGTGCCAATACTGCAGTATTTTCACCTGGAAATATCTTTACAGGGCATTTCTGACACCAAATAAAATAGTTAAATTTAATAATAATTCTAACACATCCTGGTGGAGATGGACAGAACATTCTAAAGCTGATTGGTCACACATGTTTTATGATTTTCCTAAGTTAAACGATTATTTATTTATTTATTTATTTTATTTTACATTTGTTGACCGGGCTAGTCTAACTGGATATATGTCTATTTTCAGTAGAGGCCTGGGGAGAAAAGCTCCAAGCATCAGCAGTGGCAAAGCATACAATATATACCAATAGTAAAATGAGTTACAGTTGTTGTGTCTTTCGGCTTTTCCCGATTAGGGGTCACCACAGCGGAACTCCGGTCCGCTAATGATTGGCAGTAGATTTTTACGTGCCAAGTTGCCAGCCCTGATGCACAACCTTCAATGAAGGTACGCCCATTCACGCATGTCTCCACACAGAAGACGCTCTAGCTGAGAATCGAACAGGACAACGTCTTACTGTGAGGCAACAATGCTACCGCAGCACCACCACCACAACGACAGTAAAATGAGTTACAGTACATTGTTTAAATTGTAGGTAATATAAACTTGTACATAGTTCTTTAGTAGGTTTAAGCCAAGATCAAATACAGAGAACAAACAAACAACATTTGAGAGATAAAAAATATATGGAGATTCCCAATTTTTTTTTTTTTTTTTTTTTACTGGAATAGTATAGATGATTTACTCAAAGCATTATTCACTGATTCTTTTTCACTGTAAATGAAGACTACTCTCTGAATAAGAACAACTCATATTTATCATGGTCAATACTTGTTGTTGCCAGAAAATGCATCACCAGAAGATGGAAAACTAATTGCTCTCGAATTTTTGACAATTTCTTGTCTTCAGTGAAAGAACTGGCAATCCAGGAAACTAAGACTAAAGAACTCAAAGACCTTTCTTAACAAACCTTGGATAAAAGTGTTATCACTTAATGAGACTCTTCAAATGGACTATAACTCTTTTAGACATTCATACTAATTAAACTTGTTTATTCTTACTTGTGATTTTCAATTCTACTTCAGGCCTTTGTACATATTGTAAATAGTTTTGATTTTTCTCTCTTTGTTAATAATTTTGTGTTTAGAATGAGAATACTATTGTCAATTTGTTTGTTTTTTTCTTTTTTCATGGAAAATTCAATAAAACATTTGAAAAAATATATAAATGCAAAGGAAAAAATAGATGGTCAGTTCTGCTGACCAATGCATTTTACACCAGTCTGTTTACTTTATTATTTTTATATTCATTGTTTGGATAAGCCCACTTTGCTTCTTTTCAGTAGTGACTCAATGGCACTGCCTGGTAAAGTTCCTTCATAGGTTCACAGGTTCATAGGTAGGTACTAGGCTATTGGCCCTAGGGCCTATATAAGCCTAGCCAAAAAGGAACACTGGCTTTTGCCACCCAATAAAAATTATTTTCCTGTGCCCCTGTTGAGCAGAGCCACAAAGATGATCCCCGGGGTGAATTTCCTATTTCCCATCCAAACATCAAGATTTTTCTTGAAGAATGCTAATGAGGAGCTTTGTTTGATATAAATAGGTAGTTTGTTCCAGAGTATGAGAAGTCTCTGGGACAGGAATCTATCCCTCCAGCATGTTCTGTTTATTGTGCTGACAAGGTTTAGGTCCCTAGAGTGTGTAGCTCGGAGGGATGGGGGATTTCTTTAAGTGGAGCATGTCCAACAGCTCTGGGTTTGACATAGCTTTGTATGTTAGGCAGAGATCACCTCTGAGCAGATGATATGCGACGGAGTAAAGCTGGAGTTTTTTGAGACAGTCTGCATAGGGCACCTGTTTGAGGCTTGTAATCCTCTTTGTGAGGTATTCCTGTGGCCTTTCCAGTTGTTGTAGATGTCTTGTGAGGTACAAACCAAAAGGGGCATTGTACTCTATAATGGGTCTAATGAGTGACAAGTAGAGGGGAACAAGGACCTCTTTTTTCCTGTATGAGAAACCTTTTGTGATGAGGTGTGCCACATAGAAGGATTTCCTGACTACTGTGGTGGTGTGATTATCAAAGGAGAGACTACTGTCCACCTACATCCCAAGGTCTCTTATTACAGTTTAGGTGTTATGTAGACTACCACCTATGTTGTAGCTCATGGGTACAGAGTTTTTACCAAAGGGGATGTCAATGCACTTTTTGGCATTGAGCTTGAGGCCATGGCTTTGACACCAAGCATCTGTCTCAGTGAGGCCCTTTTGTAGGATGTTCACATCATTAGGAGTTTTGATTATGGCTCCTAGTTTGCAGTCATCTCTGAACATGGTTTGCCAAAGACCTTCTGTGTTAGCCTGTACTTCAGAAAAGTAAATACCAAACAGGAGAGGACCCAGGACTGAACCCTGTGGTACTCCACTTGTCACTGGTCTGAAGTCGGATTTGGAGTCTTCTACTTTCACATTGTGGGTTCTGTCAGTGAGCCAGTTGGCAACCCATCTTGTGACATAGGGATTTATACCTAGCTTAGTGATTTTATCTATAATTCCAGAGTGGGGAATGGTGTCAAAAGTCTTGGCAAGATCTAGATAGGCTGTGTGAACCACCTTACCCTTGTCTATGGCTTTGGTAACTGCTTCAAAGAAGTCTATCAGGTTTAGGAGACATGATCTGCCTTTTACAAATCCTAACTGGGTGGGGTTCAGAGTTTGGAGATTACCAATGTCTTTGTTTATAAGTTCCATGATGATACATTCCATGGCCTTGTAGACCAGGCTCATTAGGCTAATGGGATGGTAGTTCCCAGGATCCATGGCGGCTCCTCCTTTGTGGAGTGGGATAACCATTGCTGTGCACTATTCAGTTGGCACAAAGCCTGAGGTGATGCTATGATTGAATATGGTGCTTAGGTGGGGTGCTAGTTCATTCTGTAGTTCATGTAGAACGCAGCCTGGGATGTTGTCAGGTTGTCTTTAGAATCAGTGGCAATTTTGTTTTCATAACTAGCTTTGGAGGATTTTATGAGGGATCTCAGCTTCTTACTGAGGCTGAGCAGGGAGTTCCTCCAATCATGTGATTTTACTCTTTTTTGCAACAGTTTCTTTCTTCTGTTGTAGAGTTTGTTTATGGCAGGGTACCACCAAATTGGCTTCCTTTTTTTGGAGGATAGCATCTTGGTTCTGTTAGGGATAGCATGATTCATGCACTTGTGTAAGTGCTTATAAAGTGCATTTGTGTAGGATTCAGCAGTTGTACCTCTATTGTCTGTTTGCATGGGTGTTGTGAAGTTTGCCACTTCTGTCTTAAAAAGCGTGAAGTCGGCTTTGGAGAAATTTTTTACAATGGTTTCCCTAATGGGGGGTGGATGCGGGATGTGGATGTCTAGGATGATTAGCTTGTGGTCAGATCTGACCAACAAGGAATTGACCTCTGATGTGGAACACCGGTCACCCATGTTGGTAATTACCAGGTCTAGGATATTGCTGCCTTTGGTGGGGGTGTGGATAAGTTGATCCAAAGCATTGGAATTTATGAATTCCATAAAACATTGAGCAAATGAGTTGGTGCATGAGTAGTTTTCCCAGTTAATGGCGGTGTAGTTGAAATCAGCCATTATTAGGGTGTTGGGTTGTACCCTAATATTTTCCAGTGTATCAAGAAATTAGGAATGGGAATCCTGGGGCATGGTGGGGGATCTGTAGCAAGTTACAATTTGGATTGCGATCTTGCCCAGAGTTAGTTGCACTTGGATAATCTTGAATGCATTATGCTGAGCAACTAGCGTGGAGGTGTGGATATCCTTAATGAATATGGACACGCCTCTGCCTTTAGTGTTTCGGTCCAGGTTATGTGGCTGAAAGGTGTGGTATGAATTATAGCCTTGTAATGCAGGGGTGCTCTCTGGAGCCTTGAACCAGGTCTCTGTCACTGCACAGATGTTGATGTTCTCCATTTTAAGGAGTGCCTCGAGTGAATGCATTTTGAGGTTTAGACTTCTAGCATTGAGTATCATTACCCTCAGATTTTGCTTGCTTGTACCTGTTACAGTGGTGAATTTGTCATTTGAACCTTGCCTAAAAAAGTCACTATAGGGGTGGCAAGAGCCTTAACCAGTATCCGGAGTCCCAAGGGTGCCATGTGCAGGCCATCTCTTGCAAAGCATCGTGGTCTGTCAGTCATGTCATCCCAGGCAGACAGATACTGGATCCCCTTAGAATGACACCAGAAACTTAGACAATTGTTATAGTCAGTCATTTTGTCCTTGTACTGTGGCATCATTCTGGGTGATGGTAGGATGCTACTCAAGGCTAGGGTCATACATGCCTGGGCTACAAGATCAGAGAGCTCCTCCATGTCTCTTTTCATGTAGTCCAGGGAGGGACATCTCAGGTCATTCAAACCAACATAGACAATGACAGAGTCATATTTGTACTTGTTGTGGAGTGACCTGAGTGTGTGCATTATTTAGCAGATCCTGACACCCGACAGGCAGCTGACAGTAACTTTCTCCTTGTTTAGCCTGGTGAGTGGAACATCAGTGTGCCTGACTATAGAGTCACCTATGACTAGAGTGTTGGGTACGTTGTTATGCCTTATGGGCTGTGGTTGAGTGGCACACTGAGTCTGTGGGCTATGTGTCATTTGGGTTGTGTTGGGGGGTGGAGGTTGCTTGAATTTCTGCTTTGGAGGTCTCTGCTGCTTGGGCAGATTTTTACTGAAAGCCTCCGTGAATGTAGGTGTGTGTTTTGTGTTTCTATGTGTGTGTTTTGGTGGTATAGGTTTTGAGAGACTATGTGATGGTTGTGGTGTGGTGCAAGTGTTTACCTTCTCCTCTTGACTATCTAGCCCAGTTTTGGGTGAAGAGAGCTTTGCTTCCACTTTGGCTATATAAGTGCATCTCTCACAGGTTGTAGTGTTGGGTGATAAGAGGAGAGGGTTGTCTGTGTGCATGAGCCAATTGCTGCATTGCCCCAAGATGCCCAGATTCATCAGGTATACAGGAGAAAACACTGGTATAGACATGCCTGCATAGGTGCTTATTTATTAAGTACTAAAAATTGTTTTCTTCTAGACAAGTGAAGAAATTTGAGTTCTGTAGTAATTTGTACCTTATTTAGTGCTTACAACGAGTTCTGAACAAGTGCTGAGCTCAAAGAAACAGACTGTACTGCTAAAACTAAAAAAAATGGCTAGTTCCAAAGGAAAATTTGAAGAGCAGACTTTATGGCATCGGGAATAGTTTAACCCTAGCTTAGCGGGGATGCATAAAGTGTATTTTTTTAATATAACAGTGGCAAATGAGCAAACTGATTTAAACAAATTAACCAATTAACCAATAAAAAGCTAAAAACTGAGCCCCATTCCAGTAGTTTTCTATCACACAAGTTCTAACTCCACACTCCTGCTGCTATGGTGCAGGGGAACCTTCTCCAAAAAACAGATGGTCTGGATTAGTGTTCAAGTTATACAAACAAAGCTAGATTCAGCAGGTCTGAATTTAGTCTATGGTACAGCAAACAAGGTGTACCAATTTCAGAAAGAAACAGTTCAAATAAGCAGGCACAATAAGCCTTCAGAGTCACACAATAGGCAGACAGATGCTGGGGGAAATCAAACCCTGAACTACAGTATGACATTCATAGACCCTCCGTGCTGTGTGCCAGACTATGGTGCTAATGGCTTGGGTTCTGCAGCCAAGTCTTGGTGTCAGAAGAGAAGCCAACTGGTGTTTGGTGATAGAAGCTGATAGGTGTTTTTTCCCATTCATGGAGATAAGTTGCTGCAGTTAAGGAGAGTTTGTGTTGGAGAATAACACTACCTATCCTTGACTGCATGCAGACAATGTGGGAATGTGTGTGCGGATGCACATGTGTCTGCCAATATTTCTTCTTTACATCTGTTACATGCATATGAAATCCACAGTTCAGGTGAAAACAAACACTTCTAATTTTGTGTGCAATGAATGAAAGCTTTCAACCTGCCTATCCTGCCTGCATCTCTGAAAGATGTCAGTTTTACTCTCAGTGATAGTAGGCTGGGTTTTGTTGTAGTAGACAAGCAAGGAATCAGCTGGTTGGGAAACTGGAAGGCAGACAGATCCATGATAATTTGGATTTGCAGTACAGAAGAATGGAGTCCTGAATGTGATCAAGGTGACTGGGGTTTGATGAGTGGTCCTTGTACTGGAAGTGCCAGGCATGGAGAGGGAAGAGTGAAGGGGAATAGTCTGATTTCCTCTCCTGGTGGAGGGTTTTCATGCATTCAGAGGAAGACAGGACAGTTTGCTCACTTTGGTGGACACCGGAGAAACCACCTTTTGTACCATGGAGGAGGGTCAGGGATACATGGAGGAAACACACCCTGCAGAACTGAGGGGACACATTTTGCAGACTACTGATAGCATACCACTTCCTAGTTCTTTATCAGGTATGTGCAATTAGAGCCAGGAGACAAAAGCAGGGAAAAAAGGCTTCCTACTACCCCTTTGAAATTATTGTCTGTACATTGATATCCTTTTACTGCTGTCCTACTGAGTGACAGATATAATTACTGCATAATTCCTTCAAATAACAGTCGACAGAGGTACGCCAAAGAGCTCCATGAATTCTGGTGCTGCACCTGTGACCACAAGGGTAACAGGGCTAACAAGAAAAAGAATATCAAGGCTAGTCAAGATAAAATCACTTTAGCTAGCAGATCTAGGAGACTATCTCTCCCTGATACCATCTATGGGAGGAATAAAGACACCTTGTTGAAGTTTCAAGTAGTTTATTTAGTTAAGCAGGTAGATGGATGAATGTTCTTGGTGTAATACATTACATTCAACAGGTCAGTTATTTAAAGACAGTTACAGAACAGTGGTGGGACTATCTATGGGAGCTGATTGGAGGAATACCTGAAAGAGGGAAAACTAAGGAGCCAATCCCAAGGTTTAGAGGTTAGTCCCTTATATGAATATTCCTGAAAGATCCATGAGGGTTTACCAGCTCAGTAGCCTGTGGAAGCTCATTCTTAATTAAAAGGTTGTATTTTTATTTTTATTTTTAACTTCTAACAAACAAAGTATCACAGCACACTTTGAGCTAAAACTACAGGAATATATGTGATGACCCAGCACTGGCCCAGTAATCAAGGAGACTCAATTCTCACCACTGGCAACAGTGGAGGATGTACACAATGGGAGGATGACAAGTACACACACAGTAAAGTGCAATTTCCCTTAAGATCACACATAGATCGCAGTCAGTCTGGGGCTGGTTTCTATCTCTTTCTCCAGATTCCCAGTTGGACTCCCAAGTGGCACAGCTATAGAGTTGAGATTTCAGCCAAGTTGCCAAGCTAAGACCTCCAGCACCCTTTCTATCCAACCAGTGATTCATGTCCCTGACCAAGTAGCTGACACACACACACACTTTAAGATTTGATTGATATAGAAATACACACACACACACACACACACACACACACACACACACACACACACACACACCTGGGAAAGGCTGTCACAGGTTTACTAGCTATGCCCCCTTCTGCCAAGAATATAAGGTAGTTCCAACTGCCACCAGCCAACTCTTTATCAGCTAATTAAGGCCCTTAACAAAGGGTGCACAATCCTACTGTGTAATATTACTATTATCCAAATGGTAATCTGACAAAAAGAGCAAGGCTATTTAGGAGTGGCCTGTACAGTGTCACCAAATACATATGCAAGTATTATAAGAGCTTAAATATGTCTTACAAATATTAGCCACAATGTTTTAAATATATCTAATAATAAATAATAAAAGAACATGACAATACTCAGTAAATCAATACAGTAACTCCAGAATTCAAAATCACAGGAAATACTTAAAACAACATTGCAGGACAGTATCAGATAAATAAAGAAAACATCTAAGCTATACGTTACTATATTCTTAACTGAATCTAAAAGAGTTACTGTGCCCTAAAAACTTGCTTACAGCAAGACAAGTGCAGAAAATGGTGATGAGTGGATGTTCTTGTTAGGTCAAAGACAAAATACAAAATGCACAGTCTTTCACTCAGAGAGTTCTTTAATATGAAATATTACTGCTGAGTTAGCTTGGATGACATCATTTTTGTCACCTGACTTCAGTTTCCAAGATAAACCACTTTTGTCCAGAAACTAAAAGAATTTAGCAGCTCTCTGTAAAAATGCATAGCCTTCAGATATTTGCACCTGCTACACAACATAAAACAGTAAACACTTACAAAACAACACAGAGAGTCCCGCAGTGCAGACATCCTGTCTTCTGTTGACTGAAACTGAAATATAACTTTTATAGCACAATTGTAAAGCAATTTAATGTCATCTTATTTTCCTGAAGTTTTGCAAGTTAACCTTTTATGTCCCAGTTGCCACTGTTAAAAATATGCACTTTTGCACAATTGCAATAGTTTATATACATTTCTGTTCTAAGCCAGCAGGGCATGCTGTGGTTACATTTTAGCTCAGTACTTTACACCTTTACTCACACTTCTGTATGTATCATACAAATATTCACAAATAACATGGAATTGTTTACAAAATTCCAGATAGCTGGGCTGGCAGTGTGACACTATTTAAGAAAACACTTTTGCCTCAGATTCATCAGGTTCATCTAATGGAGTGGTTTACACTTTGATCATTGAAAATGCCTGCTTTTATGAGGCTATCACCAGACTTTATTTGTCTGTTTTGTACCACATGTACAATTTGAGGTTGTGTCTGCATCACTGGGGCTCATATTCCTTGGAGCCAAGTATAAAAGCTTTATTACAGAACTTTTTCCAGTCTATTACATGTAAGATGAGTGGCTGTGTCACTCTTATGGGGCTCATTATCTCCTGACATATAATATGAAAAGTTATTATTCCTTTGTATAACAAAAAATGTTTACAGTGCCTGCTTATAAGAGGCTCATTTACATGATTTAATGTGACCAATCCCCATTCTTCTTCCTCTTGATGAAAACATAGCTTTGTATATGCAGGGAAGGTAGTCACTTCCCATTTCTTGAACAGTATATGCACCCTGAGAAATAGCATACAGTGGAAAATAAGTCACACTGCTCATTTTTTTTTACAGAGCTCGTGGATGTGCACAAGTAGGAGGAAAAAAAGTAAAACATAAGTAAAGTTTGAGACCTCAGAGCCTTTGTATAGGCGTTCTTTGCCCATAGAATAAAAATCCAACAAGAGATGAACTGCAGAGTATACAAAAACTTTTAATAACCATAAGAATCTCAGATCTTCTTTGAGCATAGATAAATTGTGCCTATGGTGAGAAGAATACAGCAGTGTGGATTGGTGCCCTGGAACAAGAATTTTCATTGTATTGCAGATTATAGAAATGTTAAATGCAGGCTCAATGGCTACAGTATTTATACCTGGTTGCTATGGGGACTAGCTGAAGTGAGAGGTGGGATGTTCTTGATCCAAGAGGATGGTTTTATGGTACTCCAGTCTGGGGTTTTCACTGTCAATCTTCTTCATGAGTCTAGGAGTTACTGAGAACTGTTCTGTTCAGCTTCTTCTTCTCCCCCAGCTTCCAGATGTTAAAGTCAGGTCTATTCTGTTCAGATTCTTCCTTTCTTCAGGTTCCAGGTCGTAAATTTAGTGCAAAAGAGGGCTAGATAACTCTGCGACTGGATAAAGGGCTAGAAACTGGGAGGGATCAGGTAGAAGGGCAGTTAACTAATTTCCTCAGAGATGGGGTGGTACCATGGGCCCAGGTGGGGTTAGATGATGTAAGAGGCTGATGTAATCAGTATGGGAGTGGGCTGTCAATCAAACTGGGAATCTAGAGTTTGGCCACCATTTTTCACTCAGAACATCAGAAAGAAAGCCCAAGTCCCAAAGTAGTAGTAGAAAACAGTAAAACACATTTCAAATAACTTATAATTGCTGTTTAGGTTTGTGCACATCATGAGGTATAAAACACTTTCAAACCCATGCCATTTACATTTTAGGTTTGTATACATCTAGTGATCACAAAGAATGTGGCTTGTTTTCCATGTCATTAGTTCACCAGATGCTAATGTAGATGCAGTGATTTACAAATGGAATTATTTGATTGACTTTTTCTTAATAACAGCAGCAACTGAGGTTAATTAACAGTTTATGTCCAAATCCTGGGTAAGGTGTTTTAGTTGTATGATTCATGACTTAGTTTCCTGAGTGTGAGCACACTTTTAATGGAAATGCCTGAGTTTAGATCAGGGGGGCAGTGGTTGGCGTCCAGCCTGATCTGTCAGCTTAACTCCATTTTGTGTTTGCTTTGAGTGAACCCATAGTGAGCTTGTCCAGGATGTGGTAGTAGAAACCTCCATGTTCTGGGAAATCATGGCAGTGTTTTGCTAGCTGTTTTTTGAGGAACTGGAGTGTGATATCAGGTGGTGTGTTATTTTGATTTTGAAGTTGTTCACAGTTTTTCTATGTAGAAACAACTGCAGCCATTACACTGTGCATGGTATATCACAAAAGTAGTTTTGCAATTACCAGAACAAATGCTGTTGATTTTTTTCCTGAGTACTGGACAAAAGTAGTCCTTGTTGCTCATGTATTTGCTAAGTGCAAAAAAGGGGGACCACAGGGATAAGTCCCTCTGTTGTCCTCTTCTGGTCTGAATTTGCACACTACCCAGTCTCTAATGTTCCTGGATCTCTTAAATATAAAACAAAGATGAGGTCCTAGAAACTTTTCCAGTTGTTTATTGCTGTTAATCATTACCCAGTTGTCAGTCATGATATTTCTGACTGTTTTATAATCTACTGTAAAAGTGACTTCCATGCTCCTTTTCTTTTGTCCTCTGGTGGATCCCAGTGTTGGTTTCTGTCGAGCCCTAGGAGTGTCCTAGGGAGGTCCCTCAAAATGGGGTCATCTGCCTCTTTTAAAGTTCTGATGGGGTTGAGGATGGAATTTAGTAATCTATTGCTGTACCCGGTAGCCAGGAAGTGTTGGTATAGGCTGATTAGATCTGTGATGAAATTTCTAAGCTCTTTGGAGACACGTGTACTTCTCATCCCCTGAGATTTTATAACATTTCTCTCTGTAATCTGTGGATGCATGTTTTTACTCTGTAGCAGCATATTTACACTGGTTGGTTTTCTAAACAGGTTGTTGGAGAGGCATTTGTTTTCAGTGTCCTTGGATATGGTTTTGTCTAAAAGGTTGACCAAGGTCTTGCTATGACAGGTTCTGAATTTCAAGAAGCTAGTAGAATTACTGATATGGTTGTAAAACTCATTCACTGTGGCTCCGTCTCCCTCCCAAATGATAAATATGTTATCAATAAAATGGAGACAGCATTTCATTGATGCAAAATAGGGGTTTTGGTACACTGCCACCTCCTCCCATTTTCCCAGAGCCACATTGGCCAGGTTTGGGACTATGGCTGCCCCCATAGCTATTCCAGTAGTCTGCTTATAAAACTTGTTGAACATGAAGTAGTTGTTCCTGAGTGTTTTAAGTCCATTAACCTTCCTAGAACTTCTGTCCCTCCTGGTAATACCTTCCTGTCCTTTTCATATGCCTCTGTTGCTGCTTAATACAGTAGCTGTGTGGAAGCACTGTATAAAGTACTTCCAGATCTATTGTGATTATCCTAGTCACAATAGATATGGAAGTACTTCCACATCTATTGTGACTAGGATAGTGGAAATGCTAAGTGGAATATTTCTAATTTTACCGAGAAAATCCAGTGAGTCTAAAATAAAAGATTTGTTGTCCTCTGCCATTGGTTTTATCAGGGCATCAAGATAAATGGATAATGTCTCAGTTATGGAACCACCCCTTCCCACTATTGGTCTTTAGGTAGGATCAGAGATATTCTTATGGAGTTTTGGGATCCCATTGAAGCTTGGAATTTTTGGTGGCAGTTGAAGAAAAACTCAAAAAAAATGGCATCTAGTAAATAATTCTCATGTATTATTCTTAGATGCTCTCTTAAATTATTATAAGCAGCATTCACAGTGTTAAAACCACAAGCAGCATTCACAGTGTTAAAACCACACTTACTGTAAAACCTGTTATTTATGGCCTCAGTCTTGTGGTTATAAGCAGCTGTATCTTTGACTAAGATGCCTCGTCCCTTTATCAGCCTTCATGATCCTGTGAGTCTTGTCTCTAGTCAGATTTTTTAGAGCAGCCAGTTCCTCTTTGCTAATGTTGCATAACTTTTTCCTAGATGGTTTACCAAGGGCCCTGTGGATATCAGCCTCACATTTGCTATCATACACACTCAGGGTGGGGTGCACAGGGGAACAAAAGTTACTGGGCTTTTTTCCATTTTATACTATTGTCATTTCTGTCAGTGTTGCTTCCCATTGAAAAATACTTTGAGATTTAATTTCCTCACATACAGTTTAACATCTATCACTGTTTCCACTAAGTTACGTCTGTTGAAGGGTATAAAAGTCAGACCCTTACCTATGATTTCTTGCTCCAGTTAAGTAAGTGGTTTTGTCGAGTGGTTCTGTGGTTCCAGTTTTTTTTATTGTAAGCTCTGGTGGGCATTTTCTGTTGTGTCTACCTCTCCACATCCCTCAGCTCCCTGTCTCCTTTCCAGAAGCTGTTCCTGTGTTGTTGTTGCCCCTGTGGAGAGCTCTAAGTCAAAGTGAAGGACTGCTCCATTGTGTGCCTCCCTGTTAGGGTCTGGTGGTTCTGCTAAGTGGGTGTTTCCCCCTCTGTGGTGTTTTCCAAGTGTCCTGTTGCCTTGTGATGGTGCTGGGGTGCACCTAAGTTGGGTCCAGGTTCCTGGTGGCCCTGGTGAAAATCCTGCATGTTGTCTCCTTCCACATCTCTCTGGTCAGCAATGTGTGTGGCCAGGCTCCCTTGTCTTTCAACATCATGTATGGGGAGGTGGCTAGGAGTCATACTTCCAGCACCTACCAAAATGTTTCTCACTATTGTGTCTCTGTGGGTATCTTCTTCTCATTAGTTGAAGAATGATGGTTTTGTGGTTTCTCTTTGTTCCATAAGTCTCTGTTCATTTTTGCAGTTTACTCTCCTTAATTTTGTTTTCAAAGTCAGTGATTCTATTTTCAAGAATTAAAAATCAAGAAGTGAAGGCAGAGTTGTCCTTGAATAAATTATCCAGGTTTAGTATGTTGCTGATAGTCGGATCCTGCTGGGTTTTATTATACCTAAGGAGGATCCCAATCAACTTGAGACTAGCATCCTTTAAAACTGTGTTCCATTCTCTGATTAAGTCCTCCTCCACATTATTCCACATGGGTTTCTTGAACAGCTTTAGTCCCCTAGGAATCATATCTTTTTCAGTACTGTTCTTTAGGTAAATTTCTTCCAGGTCTAGTTCTTTTAGTCTTTTTAGTTCTTTCTTGAGGAGGGGAAAGTTGTCTGTAGATTCATGTTGAATGTTGTCTCTTGGCGAGTTGTTTGCATGGTCATCATGTTTAGTGTGCTGAGTTATGTTTACTCAGACAGGTGTCTTCAGAAGGTTTTTAAGTCTTGAGTTATCTATTTCCATATCACTGGTGGATTCAATAAAGTGATTCTGTTGAGTGGATAACTCCATGGGGTGCTAAGGATGAACAGAAAACAGAAGTAATCCAGAGGACTTGAGAAGTCTGGTATCTCACTTGTGACCCAGAGGGTGACTGGACTAACAAGAAACAGATTATCAAGAATTAGTCCAGATAAAGTCACTTTAGCTAGCAGATCTAGAAGAATATCTCTATCTCTCTCACCCTCACTATGGTAGAAATAAAGACACCTTGTTGAAGTTTCCAGTAGTTTATTCAATCAAGCAGGTAACTGAAGATGGAAAAATAATGAGCCAAGAGGTTACTCCTTGTAGGACTGTGTTTATGAAAATACTTTTGCCTGAACTTCATCAGGTCCATCAAATGGAGTGGTTTATTTTTTGATCATTGAAAATGTCTGCTTTTATGAGGCTATCACCAGACTTTATTAACAGTACTTGCTTATAAGTGTTTTCTTAAATATAGTCTTTAGTTTTAGCTCATAATGTATTGTCATGTTTTGTTTCTTAGAAATTAAAATAAAAATGCAACCTTTTAACTAAGAATGAGGTTCGAGCTGGTAAACCCTCGCAGGTCTTCAGGAATAGTCAAATAAGGGGCTAACCTCTAAGTTTTGGGATTACCTCCTTGTTTTTCCATCATCCATTTTCATCCAGTCAGCTCCCATGGATCCTCTCACCATTGTCTATAACTGCCTTTAAATAACTAACCTGTTGAATTTAATTTATTAGAACAAGAACACTCATCTATCTACCTGCTTAACTGAATAAACTATTGTAAACTTTAACAAGGTGTCTTTGTTCCTCCCACAAAGAGGGTAACAGAGAGAGAGAGAGAGAGAGAGAGAGACAGTGAGTCTCCTAGATCTGTTAGCTAAAGTGATTTTATCTGGACTAATCTTTGATACCCTGTTTCAAATAAAGTATTGCCTACATGAATGATTAGTCCTCTGCAGCTTGATTTTGTTTAATGGGTAATGAATCCAATGAATTTGCTGAGTAGTGAAGGTGAATCAGCAGGTTGAGTTGCTGGCACATATTGAAATATGAGATGAATCTCCCTCACTATGGCCTTGTTTTTAATGAGCGATCCTGTTCAGTAAACATGTATTGCTCTCCACACTTCAATATCTTGCATTTTTTCCAAAGTATCGATAACAGCTTTTCTTTAAGGGGTAATTTTGTAACTTTCCTCTCCTCCTCCCACAAAACACAAATACATGCGAGAGATGCAACTATATGGCCAAACTGGAGGCTGAGCTCTCTCAACATAGGACTGGCAAGACCAGTCAGGAGGAGAAGGTTACCACACACACTATAGACCCAGTCTCACATAGTACCATTACAACCTCAAATCATACACATAAACACACAAAGACATACTCGGAGGCTCTGATCAAAAATCTACCAAAACAGCAGAGGCCACCAAAGCAGACACCCAAACAACCACCACCTCAGAACACAACACCTGCAACACATAGACCTCACAGTCAGAGTGTCAAACAGTCACAGCCCTTAAGGCCAAACACAATGCCAGACACACTAGTCATTGGTGACTCCATAGTCAGACACACTGACGTCCCGCTCACCAGACTGAGTAAGAAGAAGGTCACAGTAAGCTGCCTGTCGGCGCTAGAATCCACCACATAACGCAAGCACTCAGGTCTCTCAACAGCAGGTACAAATATGACTCAGTCATTGTCCACGCTGGTGTAAACGACCTGAGACGCACTCCTTGGACTACATGAAAAGAGACATTGAGGAGCTCTCT
The DNA here is from genome assembly GCF_019279795.1 of Protopterus annectens. Classification (NCBI taxonomy): domain Eukaryota; kingdom Metazoa; phylum Chordata; order Ceratodontiformes; family Protopteridae; genus Protopterus; species Protopterus annectens. Next base: position 133,855,728 of record NC_056750.1, read on the forward strand.
GATTATGTAGCCCAGGCAGGTATGACCCTGACCTTGAGCAGTATCCTACCTTCACCAAGAATGATGCCACAATACAGAGATAAGATGATCAGCTTTAACAATTGGCTTAAACACTGGTGTCATTCAAAGGGGATCCAGTGTCTGTCTGCCTGGGATGACATGCTGGACAAGCCACGCTGCTTCAAGGGACGGCTTGCACCTGTCACCCCTGGGATTCTGGATATTGGCAAAGGCTCTTGCCACCCTCATAGTGCCTTTTTTAGGCAAGGCTCAAATTCTAAACCTACCACCCTAGAACACAAAAAAGGAAAAAAAACTAAGGGTAATGCTGCTCAATGCCAGAAGTCTAAATCTCAAAATGCACGCACTCGAGGCCCTTCTCAGTATGGAGAACATCGATGTCTGTGCTGTGACAGAAACCTGGTTCAAGGCTCCTGAGAGCACCCCAGCGCTATCAGGTTTTACCTCATATCATGCGTTCTGGCCCCAAAATCCGGACAATACCAAGAAAGGAGGTGGGGTATCCATATTCATCAAGGACACCCACACCTCAAGACTGGTGGCAATGCACGATGCATCGGAGACCATCCAGGTGCAATTAACCATAGGCAAGACTGCTCTGCAAATTGTAGCATGTTACAGGCCACCCTCACAAACTCAGGAACCTCACATGGCCTTCCTGAAAACACTAGAGGGGATAAATGTATCACCAAACACCATCATACTAGGTGACTTCAATTACCCTAATATAGACTGGGAACACTACTCAAGCCCAAACACCCTAGCCCAAAAGTTCCTGGAATTCATAAACTCAAATGCCATGGAACAACTAGTCACCATCCCCACAAGAGGAGATAACATACTTGATCTCATCATCACGAACATGGGAGCACAATGTTCAACACCGGAGGTGTACCCCTCACTGGTGAGATCAGACCACAAACTAATCTTGCTGGAGGTCCTCATCCCACCCCCACCTGAAATAAAAAAGACCACAGTAAAGAACTTCTCAAAAGCCGACTTCACACTTCTAAAGACTAGTGTGGTCTCCTTTAAGGCCCCCGAGCCGGCGGAAAACAGTACTCAAGCCGCTGAATCACTTACAAATGCCTTCTACCAGCGCCTGCAGGACTGCATGGATAAGGCAATCTCAAGCAAAACAAAGACTCTTTGTACCAAAGGCAAGCGTCCAGTCTGGTGGACCCCAGCCATAAACAAACTCTACAACAAAAGGAGGAAGCTACTACAAGATAGAGCAAAATCCTTAAAAGGTAAGACACCCTTGATCACTATAAGTAAAAAACTAAGAGCTCTCATAAAATCATCCAAAGCAAATTTCGAGAGAAAAATAGCTAAAGACTCAAAAGACAATCATAAGGCCTTCTTTAGCTATGTTAGAAACCTGGGAGGAAACTCCCAGATATGCTCAGAGCTAGTTCAAAATGATGTGAAGATTACTGATCCTACAGACATTGCCAACATACTGGCTGACAGGTTCAGTGCAAACTTCTCCCCTCCCCAAAAGGAGAGATATCTATACCAAACGATTGCAGCCCCCAAACATCTCCAGCGCCCAAGTGAGAACTGCTCTCTCCAAAGCAAAAACACAGCATCCATGGGACCTGATGGTGTCCCCGGCTGTGTGCTCCATGAACTCAATGAGGAATTAAACCCACAGCTAGGACAGCTGTTTAATCAAAGTCTTACCTCTGGATACGCACCCAGGAGTGGCGCACTGCAACTGTGGTACCACTTCACAAAGGCGGTGCCTCCACCGACCCTGGAAATTACCGCCCATTAGCTTGACAAGCCTTATCTGCAAAGCCATGGAGAGGATCATAATGGACCTCATAAATAAAGACATAGGGAATTTGCAGACTTTGGATCCAACCCAGTTTGGCTTTGTCAAAGGCAGATCATGCCTTTTAAACTTGGTTGACTTTTTCAAACAGTCACCAAAGCCATTGATGAGGAAAGGCAGTCCATACAGCCTACCTCGATCTGGCTAAGGCCTTCGATACAATACCCCACTCGGGTATCATTGAAAAACTCATCAGCTTAAATGTCAACCCATACATCACAAGATGGGTTGCAAACTGGCTGAGTGACAGAACCCACAGGGTCAGAGTTGCTGGCGCCATGTCAGACTCAAAGCCTGTCACAAGTGGTGTCCCACAGGGCTCAGTCCTGGGCCCACTCTTGTTTGGCATCTACTTTTCCGAAGTACAAGCAAACACAGGAGGGTTATGGCTGACAAAGTTTGCAGATGACTGCAAACTGGGCGCCATAGTAGAAAACACATCTGACACAGATATCCTTCAGAAGGGTCTCACAGAAACGGATAACTGGTGCCAGAGCCACAGCCTAAAGTTAAATGCCAAAAAATGCATAGTCATACCCTTCGGGAAAAACAAGGTTACCCCTAGCTACCAAATAGGTGGCAATCCACTGAGCACAGAAGAAGTTATCAGGGACCTGGGGACCCAGGTTGATAGTAGTCTGTCATTCGACACCCATGTAGCTAAAGTAGTTAGGAAGACCTTCTACATTGCCCACCTTATCATGAAGGGATTCTCATCTAGATCAAGGGAGGTCATAGTCTCCCTTTACTCATCACTCATCAGACCAATGATTGAGTACAATGCCCCATTCGGAATGTATCTGACCCGACACTTGCAGCAGCTGGAGAGGCCACAAAAGTTCCTCACCAAAAGGATAAAGGGTCTCAAAAATCTGTCCTATGCTGCCCGACTGAAAGAACTCCAGCTCTATTCAGTCGCTTACCGCTTGCTCAGAGGTGACCTTTGCCTAACATACAAGGCCATGTCAAACCCAGATTTGATGAATATGCTTCACCTCAAAAAATCTAGATCCATCAGAGCCACAAGGGCGGGAGACTTAAACCTTGACATGGCTATTAATAGGACGTGCTGGAGGGATAGATTCATCACCCAAAGACTCCCTATGCTGTGGAACAAAATCCCGGTACATGTGAGGCAGAGCACCTCGCTGGCCTTGTTCAAGAGAAATCTTGACCAATGGATGGGAGATCGCAGATATACCCCAGGGATTACCTCAGTGTCACTGCTCGACAGAGGCAAATCAAAATAATGGGTATAGTTCCCCATACTAAAGGGGTGGCGTAAGCCACAAAACGATGGGCTAGGCTTGTAAATGCCCTCGGGCAGATAGCCTAGTATGAACCTATGAACCTATGAACCAGGTCTGGAAATCTACTCAGATACTCAATGTGCTTTGTCTATAAGAATCATACCTTTTGGGAGACGAGATCACTTATGAAGATCAATAATAGCTCATCTACAGTTCCTGTTATGTGCAGATTGTCTTGTCTTTCTCTGTGTTCTAATTCTTGCAATTTATCTTGAATGTCTTTACTCAGAGCTGCCATCTCAATCATCTTATTAGAGATTTCAATTTCTGTTTTTTTTTTAATGTCTTTAAATCATCTGGATATCTAGCAAGGCCCGATTCAACCTCATGTAATCTCATGTCCTTTTCTTCATGTTGTCCATTAGAGAGCCATTAATTTTCTTGACCTCAAAGTATATTTTATCTTTTTTTTTCAACTTACTTCTGCCATATCCAAGGTTCTGCCATAGTTATCATTCTAATTAGTCGGCCCAGAAGAGTGGTTGTCTGGGAGATTAATACTGCTGTTTTTAATTGCAGATTTCAATTTTCTTCTCTTCTTTTCTCTTCTCTTTTCTGAAATATGTCCACTGCTCTAATAATCTTTATGGTTTGATTATATTTCCTTTACCAGGCTTTAACATCATATTAGAAACTTTTACATTTTTGGAGGAGAATATAATTTTGACTCTTAGTACTTAATTGCCATACATACTTTACCAAAACACAACTACATCCAGCAGATATGACAGACATATGTAAATAGTTTATAGCACTAGGTAACCAAGTGAAAGATAAATGCAGATCTTAATGAAACAGACAGATGTTGAAAGTATAAGACAGTAGGTCATTATGAAGACCTGACAACAAGGATAGATACTTAAAATGCAAATACACCAAATACTTTTGTTCTGTCGGTAATACAAAACTAAATGGTTTAAAATGTCTGACAGCACTCTGGCTGTGCACGGCTATAATGCGTTTAACATGTTTAGACCACATCCTGTGGAGGAGGGTAAAAAAGGAGGAAGTGTCTCAATCTTCATGCAGAAGAGACCCACATCAAGGATGGTAAAGCAGCATGCTATACAAGATCTTCTTCATATTCAAATATTCAAATATTGTTAACCAAGCTCCTATGTTAAGTGAATTTCTTTAGTAACTTATTATGTAATATTTTCTTTTCTCCAGATTAGCTAGTATATTTCATATCCTGTGACTGTCTGATTATTGTTTTATTGTTATTACTGTTTTATTTTTATTATTATTCTGTTACAAATTTTTTATGTTAAGCATTGACTGGAGCTTTTCACCTCAGGCCTCCACTAAAAGTGGGGTCTGTCCCAGTCGGTCCATCCCGGTAAACAAATGTAAAATAAATAAATAAAATGACCATCAGAAAAGTCCATACCATTTATTAGCTACCTATAGAAATCCATCTATGACCTATGAAAGCCACAATGCTTATCTACAAGAATTTGAATTGTTCTGTATTAAACCTAATACTATTTTCCTAGGTGATATAAACTATCCAACTATAAACTGGGAAACCCACATCACCACTAGTGCGCAGGCACAGAGATTCCTGGACATTGTCAGTACAAATGCCCTGGAACAGTTAGTCAGAGTATTCACTGATGGGCGCAACATCTTGGATCTTGTCCTTACTAATATGGGGGCATCTTGCACCATCCCTTGTGCATTTTCATCACTTGTTAGGTCTGACCATAAAGTCATGTCCTTATGAAGCAAAATTCAAACAAGAGATCCCTTCCACCAATAGTACCTTTAGAAATTTCATTAAGACAAACCGCCTACTCCTAAGTGACACATTGACAAGTTTCAAAACCCTAGCAAACCCAGAAATCTCCACTGAATACATAGAAATGTACACCACCACACTATACTAGCATGTAAACAGTTGCTTAGATGCTGCTGTACCCTGTAGGAACAAAGACAGAGCAAACCTCAGAAACAGACATGTATGGTGGAATCATAATGTCAACAAGCTTTATGATAAAATAAAGAGAATTTTGATCAAATATAAGAAGAGTAATTCCCAGAATGTTATAGCCCTTATCACTGAAATAAGCAAACAACCGAGAAATTGAATAAAATCCACCAAAAGCCAATTTTTTAAACACCTCTATTGAATTATCACTTGTGACATAGGCAAACTTACATTTATATGAAATAAAAACAATTAAATAAAAAGCATATTAACAAGTTCAATTACAATCATTATACATCACACATATTCTTCTGTACAATATAATCAACCCATCATTACATAAGCTGGTGATTTACTGCCTTCCATTAAACCTCACTACTCCTTCAAAACATTTTGCATGCATTGTTCCCACAATTTCCATTTTTTTCTATGCAATTTGCTTCTACCCTTTTCTAAAGATCCCACTTCCAGTTCTTTTATTTCTGTTACAATAGTCACTACTTCAATACAGTTGGTTTAGACTTTGATTTCCATTTTCTAGTAATTGCTGTTTTTGCAGCCACCAGAATTAAACTTGAGAAGTCCTTACCCTGTCTAGGTAATTCAGATCCTGTATCCCAGCTCAAAAAATAATTTCATTATTTACACTCCTTTGCTCACCCAGTATTTCTGACAGAGTACTCTGCAGGGAATTTTTAAAGTATGCCAAGTCATTACACTCCTAAAACATATGCTCTCAGATAGCTCTTTCTTTCCCAATACACCTTCAACATTTGCTATCTGCCTGGAGAAAAAATATTTGGAGACTGCTTGGGGTATAAAATGCAGATCTACTCCTTTTGGTCGAATTACATTTGGTCAAAAATGATTTCAGGCAGCCCACTTCACTGCAAATGCATTTCACTGAAAGCCCATTTGGTGGAATGCCATTTGGTCGAAAATTGGATATAGCCCCTGCCCCACTGCAGTGTGACCCTGGAGTGAGAATATAAAGTCATGGGGTGTGGGGGGTGTAGCCCCCTACATTTTGCAACTAGTTTTTACTGATTATATAAGTTTCAGTGTATTTTTAATGGATACAAATGCATATGATAGTGAATACACTGCAATTATGTGGGGGGCTGTGCACCTCACACCCCTCTTACTTTACATTCTCACTCCAGGGTCGCACTGCACTGGAGCAGGGGCTATATCCCATTTTTGACCAAATGGGTTTTCAGTGCATTTTGGTGAAGTGGGCTGTTTGAAATCATTTTCGACCAAATGTAATTTGACCAAATATAGTAGACCCATAAAATACATATGCAAACACTTCCAAGCAAAACTCCTAAATCTTCTAGACTTGTTGCATACTTTGGAGCCATACATATGTCTTCCCATTTTTTTCTTTGTGAATTGCTTATCCAGTTTCTCTTCCCATAATCCTTTCTAACCTCTTCTGATTCATATAGTTTTATGTACTATTTTATATGCCCTACTAAGTATCCCTTTCTCTTACCGCAGCTTCTTTTCTAGATTTAACTAAAAACTCTACCAGTGCAGGTCTTTCATTTAGGATTCCCCTCTCAGTTTCTATTTGCCTGTACTCTGATATCAGTCCTTGATATGGAAGGTGGTCTCTAGCCTGCAGTCCAATGCCTTTTTGCCCATTCCCACTCTATTACTTTTCCACCTCTAATTATTTGTCCCCAGTACCTTAGTTCCTTTGCCAGTTTCCCCCCAGCAATTCTAGGCCTGTATTGCCTATTCCCTGTACTTCTAATTACAGTCATCCCCATCGGCAAAATTAATGTTGTGCTACTTTATGAATATAATATTCGGAATGAATGTTGTTTTTCTCCTTAATGATTTGCATCCAAATCCCACTATCTCCTTATTTCTTGAATTTTCTTCCCACTTCATCATCATCCCTTTCCACTTTGGATTGTAGCTTTCTACTTATGTTATGTATATCTATATATCTATAGCTACATTATATATTAGCCTTAATTGGATAGCTTTAAAATATCTCTTCAAATCAGATAATTGTAAACTGATTTACTATCAAAAGTGTGAAAGGCACCCTACTGTCATTCAGATGATCGAGGGTAAAGGTGCAAAAGCTGAAAATTCTGACTTGAAATTACATCGCCTCTGGAGCATTGAGATGCAGCTTTCATTCATCATTGTGAGCGTCGCTGTTTACAATGGATTCACTACAGTGGGGACTGGGGGAAAATTACCATTTTCCTCAGTGTAGTGTGATTTCAGAGTTGGAATATATTATTAGCGGGGGGTGGGGGATGTAGGGGGACTTGCCCCTACAAAACACGTGTAGGACATCTGATATTATGATGTTCGATAGTGTGAGGACTCACTGAATGGCATTTTGCTCATTTGGTTTGTTTACAATACATGTGAGAGATGCAACTATATAGCCAAACTGGAGGCTGAGCTCTCTCAACTCAGGACTGGCAAGACCAGACAGGAGGAGATGGAAACCACGCACACCACAAACCCAGTTTCACATAGAACTATCACAACTGCAAAACAAACACATAAACACACAAAGACATACTCGGAGGCACTGATCAAAAATCTACCAAAACTACAGAGGGCTCCAAAGCAGACACCCAAGCAACTGCCACCTCAAGACATAAGACATGCAACACATAGTTCTCAAAGTCAGTGTGCTAAACAGTCACAGCCCTTAAGGCCAAACACAATGCCAGACACACTTGTTATAGGTGACTCCATAGTCAGACACACTGACGTCCCACTCACCAGACTGAACAAGGAAAAGATCACAGTAAGCTGCCTGTCAGGCGCTAGAATCCGCCACATAACACAAGCACTCAGGTCACTCCACAGTAAGTACAAGTATGACTCAGTCATTGTCCATGCCGTTGTGAACAACCTGAGACGTACCTCCCTGGACTACATGAAAAGAGACATAGAGGAGCTCTCAGATTATGTAGCCCAGGCCAGTATGACCCTGACCCTGAGCAGTATCCTACCCTTACCAAGAATGATGCCACAATACAGAGACAAAATGATCAGCTTTAATAATTGGCTTAATTACTGGTGTCATTCCAAGGGGATCCAATGTCTGTCTGCCTGGGATGACATGCTTGACAAGCCACGCTGCTTCGCAAGGGACGGCTTGCACCTGTCACCCCTGGGCTTCTGGATATTGGCAAAGGCTCTTGCCACCCCCATAGTGCCTTTTTTAGGCAAGGCTCAAATGATAAACCTACCACCCTAGAAAACAAAAACGGAGAAAAACTAAGGGTAATACTGCTCAATGCCAGAAGTCTAAACCTCAAGATGCACGCCCTTGAAGCCCTCCTCAGTATGGAGAACATCGATGTCTGTGCTGTGACTGAAACCTGGTTCAAGGCTCCTGAGAGCACCCCAGCACTAACAGGTTATATCTCATATCATGCGTTCCAGCCCCAAAATCCGGACCAAACCACAAAAGGAGGGGGAGTATCCATATTCATAAAGGATATCCACACCTCCAGGTTAGTGGCAACACACGAAGCATCGGAGACCATCCAGGTGCAATTAACCATAGGTAAAACTGCCCTACAGTTTGTAGCATGCTACAGACCACCTTCTCAAACTCAGGAAACCCACACAGCCTTCCTGAAGACACTGGAGCGTATGAATGTCTCTCCAAACACCATAATATTGGGTGACTTCAACTACCCAAACATAGACTGGGAACATTACTCAAGCCCCAACACCCTAGCCCAAAGGTTCCTGTTCATAAACTCAAATGCTATGGAACAACTAGTCACCATTCCCACAAGAGGAGAAAATATACTAGACCTGATCATCACAAACATGGGGACAAAATGCTCCACACTGGAAGTATATCCCTCATTGGTGAGATCAGACCATAAATTAATCTCATTGGATATCCACATCCCGCCCCCACCCCCAGCAAAAAAGACCACAGTGAAGAACTTCTCAAAAGCAAACTTCACACTTCTTAAGACTGGAGTGGTATCCTTCAAGGCCCCTGAGCCAGTAGAAACCACAGCCCACGCTGCTGAAACCCTTACAAATGCCTTCTACGAGCACCTCCAGGAATGTATGGATCAAGTAATCCCTAATAAAATCAAGACCCTTTCCACCAAAGGCAGGCGCCCAGTCTGGTGGACCCCAGCCATAAACAAACTCTACAACAAGTGGAGAAAGCTACTACATGACAGAGCAAAATCCCTAAAAGGGAAGGCATCTCTGATCAATACTAGCAAAAAACTACGATCACTCATAAAATCATCCAAGGCCAACTTTGAGAGAAAAATCGCTAATGACACAAAAGACAATCATAAGGCCTTCTTTAGCTATGTTAGAAACCTGGGTGGAAACTCCCAGATATGCTCAGAATTAGTCCAAAATGATAAAAAAAATCACTGAACCCACAGACATTGCCAACATACTGGCAGACAGGTTCAGTGCAAATTTCTCCCCTCCCTCCCCCAAAGGAGAAAAATTTATCCCCCCAGAGTCCTGCCTCCCAAACATCTCAGATGCCCAGGCGAGAGCTGCTCTCTCTAAAGCAAAAAACACAGCATCAATGGGACCGGACGGTGTCCCCGGCTGTGTGCTACATGAACTCAATGAGGAACTAAACCCACACATAAGGCTGCTGTTTAATCTTAGCCTTACTACAGGATACGTGCCCAAAGAATGGCGTACGGCAACTGTGGTCCCACTCCACAAAGGCGGTGCTTCTACGGACCCTGGAAATTACCGCCCCATAAGCTTGACGAGCCTTGTCTGCAAAGCTATAGAGAGGATCATAATGGAACTCATAAATAAAGACATTGGGGACCTACAGACACTGGATCCTACCCAATTTGGCTTTGTCAAGGGCAGATCCTGCCTCTTGAACTTGGTCGACTTTTTCAAAACAGTCACTAAGACCATTGATGAGGGTAAGGCAGTTCACACAGCCTACCTTGACCTAGCATAAGCGTTCGACACAATACCCCACTCGGGCATCATAGAAAAGCTCACCAGCTTAGATGTAAACCCATATGTCACAAGATGGGTTGCAAACTGGCTCAAGGACAGAACACACAGGGTTAGAGTTGCTGGTGCCATGTCAGACTCTAAGCCGGTCACGAGCGGTGTCCCACAGGGCTCAGTCCTGGGCCCCCTCTTGTTCGGCAGTTATTTTTCTGAAGTGCAGGCAAACATAGGGGGATTGTGGCTGACAAAATTTGCAGATGACTGTAAACTGGGCACCATAATTGACACTCCATCAGACACAGACATCCTCCAGAGAGGTCTCATAGAAATGGATAACTGGTGCCAGAGCCATGGCCTTAAGCTAAATGCCAAAAATGTATAGTCATACCCTTTGGGAAAAACAAGGTAACCCCTAATTACCACATAGGTGGTAATCCATTAAACACGGAAGAGGTTATCAGGGACCTGGGGACCCAAGTTGACAGTAACCTCTCTTTTGACACTCACATTGCCAAAGTGGTTAGGAAGACCTTCTACATTGCCCACCTGATCATGAAGGGATTCACATCCAGATCAGGAGAGGTCATTGTACCCCTGTACTCTTCACTTATCAGACCAATGATTGAGTACAACGTCCCATTCAGAATGTACCTTACCCGACACCTGCAGCAGTTGGAAAGACCCCAAAAGTTCCTCACCAAAAGGATAAAGGGGCTCAAACATATGTCATACGATGCCCGACTGAAGAAACTCCAGCTCTATTCAGTCGCATACCGTCTGCTCAGAGGAGATCTGTGCCTGACATACAAGGCCATGTCCAACCCGGAATTAATGGACATGCTCCACCTCAAAAAATCCAAATCCACCAGAGCCACGAGAGCAAGAGACTTAAACCTCAACACGGATATAAATAGGACGTGCTGGAGGGACAGATTCATCACCCAGAGACTCCCTACACTATGGAACAGAATCCCAGTCCATGTGAGGCAGAGCCCCTCACTGACTCTGTTCAAGAGAAATCTTGACGAGTGGATGGGAGATCGTAGGTTTACCCCAGGAATCATCTCTGTGTCACTGCTGGACAGAGGCACAGCAAACTAATGGGTATAGTATTCTCATCCTAAGGGGTGGTGAAAACCACACACACTCTGGCTAGGCTTATAAATGCCCTAGGGCAGATAGCCTAGTATGAACCTATGAATCTATGAAGTAATACCTTAATGAGGAGATTTGCAGTAGTTTGATAGTAAACCTCCTAAACCACCTTGTTCTAATGAAAGGATCAACTTATCTCACTTGGCCCTTGTCCTCGTTCCCTCCGATCCTTCATATCTCCATGAAATTAATGTTATTTTATCAGAAAATACAAATGCTTTCATTACCCTGCTCATAAAATCCCAGCTTTCTCTGTCAAATGCTTTCTCTGCATCAAGACCCACCAGCAACATTTTACCTTGAATGATTACAAATTTGTGCATTAATGAACAGAGTTTGGCAAAACATACACACACACACACACACACACACACACACACACACACACACACACACACACACACACACACACACACACACACACACACACACACACACACACATACACACATTGCTCAGCAAAAATATACTTTAATTAAAAAAGCACACTTTTCCTATAATGCAATTTGCATTTTTGAAGTTTGTTACAATGTGTTTGTAGTTGTGGGTAGCAAAACCTTTTCACCTTGTAGATCATCATTGTTCTATTAATATTGTTAGAAGTTTGCCTCCCTATCACAAAACCAAATTGACCCATATCTATCAGTTTTGGCAACACCTTTGCCATTCCTTTACCTATTATAGAGATAAACACTTTGTAATTATGGTCTAAAATTGAAATGGGCCTGTAGGAAGCTATGTCTTTAGGTATTATTGCCTCCATATCTTTTTCCCAGGATTTTGCTGTTTCCCATACTTTTAAAATACTGTTAAACAAAACCTTCCAGATCTTTATCACTTTTTCTCCTAGCTTCGAAATTTCCACAGCAATACCATTCCTATAGACTTTCATGCAGATTGATTTTTATCTCATCTCCTCCTATCATAGCTGTCAATTATTAAGCCTCATCTCCTTCTAAACTTGGCATATTTAAGTCTTTCTTAACAATTTCCATTTGTGTTTTTCTTGATTTCCCCATTTCTCCTCTTTATACAGATTTTCATAAAATTTCCAAAATATCTCTAACTCTACAGGATCTCTGATTATTTTTCTTGTTATAGACTCCCTAAGTTTGACACAACTCTTTCTGCTTTCTGTTGCCTAAGTCATTGTGTGATTTTTTTGTGTGTGCTTTGGGGTTATTATCAAAAAAACAGTTGCTTAACAGCAATCTTTCTAAAACTTATACATATTATCCAGGAAATCCCTTATTTTATGTTAAGTACTCATCAACTGCACCTCTTCTTGTTCTGTCAGATTCCCCTTATTCTGCAGTGCTTTAACCCTTATCAATCCCTCTAAATGAATCTTGTTACTTCTTAACCATATCTCTTTTTCTTTTATTTCTACTGTATTTTTACACTCCACTTTATTTTTATCCCATTCACTAGCCATGACTTCTGAAGAACTTTTTATCTTCCCTAATAATTACTCGTTCCTTAATTTCTTCTCTTTTTAACAGATAGGCAGGCAAGCACCGGTATCTTATTTTTAATTCATTTACCTTCATTTTTCTCTTGGATATTATTAGCGCATGATCTGAAATAGTTATTGGATGTATGTCAAAGTTCTCAATTAAATGCACATCTTCCTGTGAAATATAATTTCGGTCTTGTCTAACCCAGTCATTGTACCATAGGAAACTAATATGTAAATTCTTTCTGAGTTCGTAATACTGAATTTACATCTTACATACCAAATAGTTTCAGAAAATTCTTCAGAAATATACCCTTTTTTGTTATATTTTCTCTTCTAGGCCCCTAGATGCATCCTCAGTGCTGTAAATCAAATTTCAATCCCAACCTATAAGTAATATTCCTCCCAATAAATTGTTTAAGCTCCATAATAGTGGTTTAAATGGAATATAAATACATGCCAGTATAATCCTCCTCCCTTGTCAGTAGCCCCTTACTCCCACAAATTTACCATTATTATCTGTTTTCCCCTTTTCTTTCCCCTTTTCTATCAGAACTGAAGTTCCTCTAGCAATTAGTGTAAGTACCCCTCTTTTCTTTTATTTCTAATACTTTGCCAAATGTCCACCCTGAAATCCTTTTTTTATCAAATTCAAATGTTCACTTCTTTCCAAATGTGTCTACTGTAGCATTACTATTTTCATTCTGCATTTTTTAATATAATTCAATACTCTTTCCTTTTTGTCTATACATGTGAGACCATTCACATTTCAAGATAATATGGAAAGTATTGCCATTATGATAAGACGTTATTATCACCACCTATCATGTAAGACAGTTTTTTATATGTGTATTGCAAGCTTTTGTGATACATGTACCCACTAATGTTTGTTGGGTTGAACTTTTATACAGTTCTTTCTTGTCCTCTCCATTTGAATCTATGTCACATTTTTCAAGATTTTTTGTTTTAATGAAACCCTCAAAAAAACACACACAACACCAGAACAACCACAGAACAAATTTACTAATTACAAACACACAAATGTATGTACATCTTCAAATAATGATATTATCATTCCTAATAGAAAAAAAATGTCCAAAGTATACAGCTGCACATACAGACATTATCTGACATAAATTTAAGGTTAGCCATGCTAGGATCATTAGTAAAAACAGCAGAAACCAGGAAATGGAGCTCCAAAGAAGGAAAAAATAAAATCATATATAACACAGCAATGTGGTGCTTCTGTAGGCAGACTGGTAAGTCAAAACATCAAGTAAAAGCAACTCAGATCAAACACAAACAATTTATTAAGGTGAGTGCTTTCACAGTAAAACAATGCTTCATCAGACAACCTTGTTAAAACATCATGCATTTTTATATTCAAATCAGCCAATGAAAATCACATAATTATTACAAAGCATAAACTCTTAAAGTGCTAAACATAAAAAAATCATATGAACAACATGAAACTATTAAAAATCATAGTAAAAAAGCCAATGCTTCAATGACCTTTCTCTTAAAAATGGTTTCAAGGAAACCATATCATTAATACCAGGTAAGCAGTCTGCTTTAAAGAAAGTAATCCATTTCTGCTCACAGACTTCTGTCCTGTTTTTAATGTTACCTCCCCTCAGACTTTCATATATAATTTCTAACACAACAAATTTAAAATAGTGCTGTGCATTATTAGACTCTACAGGTTTAAATAGCGCACTCGTTTCTGTTTTATTTCTGATATCTCTTAGGTGTTCAAGCACACGATCTCTCAAACAACGGTCTGTCTTCCCAATGTAGTAGACATTACAGTATGTGCAAAAAGCATAGTAAACTAAATTATTTGTAGTACAGCTAGCATAAAAAGGAAAATCTACTGTGCACTTCTGCACAGGGTGTACAAACTGGCTAGCTATATAAATGTATTTGCATGCACTACACTTCCTACAAGGGAACATCCCATATCTATGCAAGGTAGGGGCTGATGGTGTATCATTGCTTCTACAACATATCAGTTTCCTAATAGATGCACTGTTCTTAAAAGAAAAACTAGGCTTACTGGAGACTATTTCATTAAGCTCTTCATTTGCATACAGAATGTTCAGGTTTCTCTTAATTATATTACACAAAATACTGTAATTCTAGTAATTTAAAAGAAACCTGATTCTGCGTATATCTACAGGTGTCTCTACTGGTTGCACCTCATTAGAAGTCTCAGAAAAGAAGGGCTTACCCTTCTTCTCTCTGTCTCTCTCAAAACTAACTGCATACACTCATCTATCTCCCTAACCAACCTTATAACCTCTCTCAACAAAATCTCTTTTAAGTTGATGAAAGGCATCCATCATCTCTTCCTCATCATTATGCAGTCTTATCATCCTGAAGGTTGTCCCCTTAGGACAATCCTAGGGAATGTGCCAAGGGTGCATACTACTCCTATATAGTAGTGTATTTTTCCTTATCTCTTTCCTATACAACCCTGTCCTAAATGTGTCTAGCTCTGATCTTTTTATCTTAACATCAAGAAAATTAATCTGATCAGTACAGTATGCATGTGAAAACCTCAAAAAAGGATGTAGTGGTGGATAAATAGTCAAAAAAGGATAGTAGTTGATCATCATCTCCCCATAAAATAAACACATCATCCATTAATCTTTTATACAAGATGATACTAGAACTGAAATTGTTATAGGTGAAAATTGTATCCATTTCCCAGTAGCTATTGGCACAAGCAGTATCCATCGCTGCACCAAACTTCTGTAGATAGTAGTTACCACCAAAAACAAAAACATTATTTTCTAGTACAATCTCAACCAAGCTACAAATTAGGTTATTTTTTACATTAGAGTAATATTTAACCTTGCTTAATATTTCTCTCAAGTTCTCTATACTCCATTTATTCAGGATAACAGTGAACAATGAGTTTATATCCATGGTAACCAAATACACCTTTTGGTGTTTATCTATACTGACTGTTCCCTTATAGTGATCTTCCAAAAATGCTTTGTATCTCTCAAAACAGTCTGTTGTTTATCAACTATTGGCTGCAGTATCTTTTCTACATAGATACTCACGGGTTTAGTCACCCACCCCCTCCTTGAAACAATAGGTCAAATGGGTGAGTCCAACAAACTCTTATGTATTTTCAGTAGACCATAAACTAATGGGATAGTGGGGGCATCTACAGTAAAATATTTAAATAAGTCTTCTGTTATTGTATTAGTAATTAACAAGTCAAAGACTAAAACAAGTACTTTCTCTATAAGTGCTTGAACAATATTTATAACACAACCAGAACAAATTTACTTATTACAAACACACAAATCTATGTACATCTTCAAATAATGCTGTTTAACCCTCCTAATAGGAACAATTGTCTAAAGTACACAGCTGCACATACAGACATTATCTGACATAAATTTAAGGTTAGCCATGCTAAGATCATGTTACTGCCTCTGTTTCTATTTACATTAATTGTTGTATTTTCTTGAGTTATCTTTATTCCATTTCCAGACATGGAACATAACTTTTATGCTTTCAGAAAACATTAACTTTCAGCTTTAAAGAAAAAAGTGCCCTGGCTTTTTATTGCCTGTAATCAGCTTGTCTCCATGGAAACATAAGAAAAAAAAATATAGCCCTCAGCCACAGGCTTCTAAAGTCATACTGAGCATATATTATTGAAGGAAAACATTTCATTACATTCAGTGTTCTCTTATTTACTTGTTACAACTTAAAACTTGGTATTAGATTAAGTCAAGGGGTTCAAACCAGAAATTCACCTATGCAAAAGTAAAAATAAACATATCAGCTCTACATGCATTATGATCTGTGTATTTTTACACCCCATCTCCCACCTCAGCAACCCAAGATTACTACCTATTAACTTAGGCATGCTTTTGCCCAGCCTTTTTTTTCTCTTTTTGCATTGCAATACCTACATTTCTTAACACTAAAAAGAAAAAAATAAAGAAAACTTTAATATCTTTATCATTTACAACAATAGCTGAAAATGCTTTACTATAAATCATGTAATTTACATCATGAAACGTTATACAGAAATTCAGTTAAGGACATAAATTTTTACTTAACAGCTACCTTTTCCCTTCCTTTTCTCTTCCCCAGCCTATCTTTTCAAATATTAATGACATGAAGTAGCACAAAAGCTTTTCAGTTACCCACAAGTTTAACAAAGTCAACAAAAGTTCCTTCTTTCCAGTTTTCTTGTATAACCATATTTCAAAAAATGTGATTGATGCTTTGTAATCTCATGTTTAGTCATTAATTTCCATGTTACTGGTCTACTTCCTGTTTATCTCCATCTCCCATCTCCAGACTCTGGTTCAGTTTCAAGGTACTCGCAATTCTTCTAGTCAGCTCCTGTGCTTTTCTGTGTCTCAAGCATTTTCCTTTGGAACATTGGAAAAGGTTTTGCTAGCAAAGTATCTGTATGAGCTTTATCACTAGAAGAATGAGAAGCAGAATCCCCCTTCTGCTTTATGGCTCACTTGTTGTTGAACAACCTTTTGTATTTCCTTCTAGAACAGAAAATTACTTTTATCTACCAGAAAACATATTGTGAAACAGCTGGATACAGCAACTTGAATCTCACACCTGCCTATCATCATTCCCTGATTTCTGAAATAAAGTTGCTTCTTTTCTGCCTGGTCTACAGTGAATAATCATTTTCCATAAACACTCTAATGCCGCCATCTTTTAACACTTTACCTTCTGTAACAGTTTTGTCAGGATCAGCTATTTCTATTGGTAGGATTGGATCTGTACTCATACAGGTCTTGGCTTCTTTTTCATGACCAGGTTTGGCGCATACAGATAATGTGTGGTTTCTGTTCATGAATCTTGCTGTGGAATACCATTCCAGTTGCTTATTTGTGCCTTCATAAAGTTAATATAGCCTGTTCCTTCAAGTTTCTCTGGTACAGCAGAAAATCTCAGGTTTTGCCTATGAGCTCTGTCCTCTAATTCTAATATTTTTGAAACATCTCTTCTTGAGCAGATTCATTCTTAGCCAGGCTTTTTCTTCATTTCAACCTCTGATTTTTGCAGTTTTATCAATTCATCCAAATATCTGTTTAAAGCTTATTCCATTGTTCCAGTCTTTTGTTGTTTGAATTGATATAATCCTTCAGTGCTTCATTTAATTTAATCATCTGAGCACATTTGACTTATTTTTTCCTTGTGTGGAAGCCTTGTATTGCACCAAAGCTGAAGACTGACTAGCTTTTTGTTGAACAGCTGCAGGATTCTTCCCAGTCAATGTTTCTTTCCATGTTTTCTAGCTGATTTTCTTTAAGGATCTTCTTTGCTGACATCCAAGCAGTGTACCTACTAGCCAGTAACTGAATTTACTAAAAGTGGCACAGTTACTGGCCCTTATCTCAAAGCTTTTTTTTCTCACTGGGAGAGCTAAAGCTGTTGATCTGTGTGCAGCCATCAAAGCCAAGAGTGAGGCTAAAATAGTATTCAAGCCATAGACAATCACAAGGCATTTTTAAGTTATGTTCATAATCTCAAAAGTACAATACAGCAATGCACTGAGCTGATTGTGAACAGCATTACCTATACTGAGGTCAAAGATATACACAATCTGATGGTGGCTGATAAATTCAACTCCAGTGTTATCCATCTCACGCCTCCATCTGTCCCTCAAGATATACCTGAAAATGACTCATCTCCAGCTATCACAAAATAGTAAGTCCTTAAAGCACTATCAAAAGTTAAAAATACTGCATTGAGAGCTCCTGACAATATCTCTGGATGCATCTTAAATAGCATGAAGAAAGGTTTAGTCACCCCACTTACTACACTGTTCAATCTCAGCCTCCATACAGGTTTTGTACCAAGTGAATGGAGAACAGCTGCAGTCATTCTCCTGCATAAGGAAGGACCCTTCATAGATCCTGGTAATAAAAGGCCGATAAGACTTATCAGAAAATAAAGGGTAGGTCATGCTCACTCAATCTGGTGGACTGTTTTGAAATCTTCACCAAAGCAATAGTTGAAGGTAAAATGGTACACATCACATACCCTGACCTGGCAAAAGCTTTCTAGTGCTCACTCAGGTATAGTAGAATTTATTTATTTATTGACATTTGTTGACTGGAAAAGTCCACTGGGCCATTGACCCATTTTCAGTGGAGGCCCAAGGAGAAAAGCTCCACGGTAGTACATTCAAAATTAAAGAACATTAAGACATTTAAGAGTTTTAAAAAAAATTTGCACATTATATACCATAATGGTAGTACATTCAATATAGTACATTAAAAGAACATATTCATATTTCCATATTCAGATAAAATGTCACAGAAGGTTTCAAGCAAAGGAAAGAATAAAGCTGATGAGTAAAGGGGCAGAAGTATATAGTGAGGTAAGTTATGAGTGTCACATAAGATAGTTTAGCTAGAGGTAGGGAGAAGGAGAGAACATTCAGGCAGTAAAGGACAGCAATATATACAGAGGTACATTATCACTGCTACGTAGGATAGTTTAGCATGAGGTGGGGAGGCTATGGAGGTTTGATTATTGTGCAGTGACAGGATAAGTTATTTTGGTAGTGTAGTTTGAGTGATGATTTAAAGCATTGTGAAGATTCCATTAGAGTTATATGTGAGGGTAATGTGTTCCAAAATTTGGCTGCATTACAGAAGTATACACTTTGTCCAGCTCTTTTGTTTGGTTTTATAACATTTATTACTTGTTACTGAGAGGATCTAAGTGACTGAGCAGGAGTGTAAGTTTGTACGACTGAGTGAAGCGCTGGACAGAGGTGGGGTATGAATAGTAGTTTATGTGCTAATGTTAGTTGAATATAAGAAAGATGGCTTGAGAATTCGAGCTAGTTGAGTTCTGCAATTGCTTCACAGTGGTGTGTGCAGTTTGGTTTCCTGAGGCAAATTTATTATTTTATTATAGCAGGATTGCAGTTTATTACTGAGGGATAAAAGTAGGTTGGTAAAGATAGCACTTCCATATAGAAGGGAAGGGAGGAGCAGGGTACTTAGAAGGGAAGGGAGAAGCAGGGTACTTAGAAGGGAAGGGAGGAGCAGGGTACTTAGAAGGGAAGGGAAGGGAGGAGTAGGGTACTTAGAAGGGAAGGGAGGAGCCGGGTACTTAGAAGGGAAGGGAGGAGCAGGGTACTTAGAAGGGAAGGGAGAAGCAGGGTACTTAGAAGGGAAGGGAGGAGCAGGGTACTTAGAAGGGAAGGTAGGAGCAGGGTACTTAGAAGGGAAGGGAAGGGAGGAGTAGGGTACTTAGAAGGGAAGGGAGAAGCAGGGTACTTAGAAGGGAAGGGAAGGGAGGAGTAGGGTACTTAGAAGGGAAGGGAGGAGCAGGGTACTTAGAAGGGAAGGGAGGAGCCGGGTACTTAGAAGGGAAGGGAGGAGCAGGGTACTTAGAAGGGAAGGGAGAAGCAGGGTACTTAGAAGGGAAGGGAGGAGTGCGGTACTTAGAAGGGAAGGTAGGAGCAGGGTACTTAGAAGGGAAGGGAGGAGCAGGGTACTACAGAAGGGAAGGGAGGAGTAGGGTACTTAGAAGGGAAGGGAGGAGCAGGGTACTTAGAAGGGAAGGGAGGAGTAGGGTACTTAGAAGGGAAGGGAGGAGTGCGGTACTTAGAAGGGAAGGTAGGAGCAGGGTACTTAGAAGGGAAGGGAGGAGCAGGGTACTACAGAAGGGAAGGGAGGAGTAGGGTACTTAGAAGGGAAGGGAGGAGCAGGGTACTTAGAAGGGAAGGGAGGAGTAGGGTACTTAGAAGGGAAGGGAGGAGTGCGGTACTTAGAAGGGAAGGGAGGAGCAGAGTACTACAGAAGGGAAGGGAGGAGCAGGGTGCTTAGAAGGGAAGGGAGGAGCAGGGTGCTTAGAAGGGAAGGGAGGAGCAGGGTGCTTAGAAGGGAAGGGAGGAGCAGGGTACTATAGAAGAGAAGGGAGGAGTAGGGTACTTGCTAGTTTAGCTTTGGTTTGCTTGTTAAGGTATAACTTGTGTCTATAAAGTTTGCCTAATTTGAAGTGTACCTTTTTTATTGTGTTATGAATATGTGGTTCAAAGGTAAGTTTGTCATCTACTGTTATACCTAATAGTTTGGCAGTTCTAGTTATTTCTATTTCA
Source organism: Protopterus annectens (assembly GCF_019279795.1). Lineage (NCBI taxonomy): Eukaryota > Metazoa > Chordata > Ceratodontiformes > Protopteridae > Protopterus > Protopterus annectens. Next base: position 133,876,524 of record NC_056750.1, read on the forward strand.
ATTCCATCCTTAGAAAAAATCTTAAAGTCTGTGTTTGGTGGATTTGAAGTGAATAGGAGTAGTTTTTTTTTTTTTTTTTTTTGGCATTTAGTAGTAGTTGAGAATTATTTAGCCAGGTTTCTCTAGAAGTAAAAGCTTTTTGGGTTTCATTGAGAAGGTCATTGAAATTATTGATGGAAGAAATAATTGTCGTCTCATCAGTGTATTGGATCAAGTTACCTCGTTGAGAGACTTTGTGAAGGTCATTGATAAAAATATTGAAAAGTAGTGGTCCTAGAATGGAACCCTGAGGGATTCCTATGTTGTTTTTTTGATAGGTAGATTGTGCATTTTGCCATTTTACTGATTGCTCCCTGTTATTAAGGTAGGAGGCGAACCATTTGACAGAATTGAGGGAACATCCTAGTTTTGATATTTGGTACAGTAGTTTCTTGTGTGATACTGTCAGAAGCCTTTGACAGATCTACTAGAATTAATGAGGTATAGAGACCAGTGTCAAGGGATTTGTTGACAGTATGGGTGAAAGAGAGAAGGGCTGTAATTGTACTATGTGCTGGATGGAAGCCATGTTGTGTGGGAGAGAGAAGGTCATTGTCTAGGAGATGTTTAAGTAGTTGAGTGTGTACACATTTTTCTAATATTTTTGATAGTGGCAAAAGTATTGAGATTGGGCGGTAGTTTGACAGGTCATGGGAGGTTCCACCTTTATGTCCTAATGATGTGGACGTCCTACAAAAGGGCCTCACTGAGAGAGATGCCTGGTGTCAAAGCCATGGCCTTAAGCTCAATGCCAAAAAGTGTATTTCCATCCCTTTTGGTATAATCTCTGTACCCATGAACTACCACATAGGTGGTAGTCTACTTAACACCGAAAGTGTGATAAGAGACCTTGGGACACAGGTGGACAGTAGTCTCTCCTTTGATAATCACATCACCACAGTAGTCAGGAAATCCGTCTACGTGGCACACCTCATCACAAAAGGTTTCTCATCCAGGAAAAAAGAGGTCATTGTTCCCCTCTACTCATCACTCATTAGACCCATTATAGAGTACAATGCCCCTTTTGGTATGTACCTCAAAAGACATCTACAACAACTGGAAAGGCCACAGAAATACCTCACAAAGAGGATTACCAGCCTCAAACAGATGTCCAATGTAGACCATCTCAAAATACTCCAGCTTTACTCTGTCGCATATCGCCTACTCAGAGGCGATCTCTGCCTAACACACAAAGCTATGTCAAACCCAGAGCTGTTGGCAATGCTCCATGTAAAGAAATCCCAATCCCTCTGAGCTACATGCTCTAGGGACCTAAACCTTGTCACTGCAATAAACAGAACATGCTGGAGGGATAGATTCCTGTCCCAGAGACTTCCCATACTCTGGAACAAACTACCTATCTATATCAAACAAAGATCCTCATTAGTACTCTTCAAGAAAAATCTTGATGAATGGATAGAAGATAGGAAATTCACCCCGGGGATTACTTCTGTGGCTCTGCTTCACAGGGGCACAGGAAAATAATTTTCTTGGGTGGCAGAAGCCAAGGTACCATTTGCTAGGCTTATATAGGCCCTAGGGCCAATAACCTTGTACCTACCTATGAACCTATGAACCTATGTAGTTGGGTGATGATAGATTTTTTCCATAAGTTTGGGACATAGCATACAGAGAGAGATTGATGTATTAGTATACTGATTGGGTATGCAATTGCGCTTGATGCTAACTTTAAATATTCAGGGGGGAGTTTGTCAGCAGAGAGAGAGCAGGGTTTAAGATTATTTAGACGTTTGCTTATTTGTGAGGTAGGAATGGGTTGGATGGAGAACGAAGGTGCTGTTGGATTATTAATGCAGGAGTCTAGAGTAGGGGAAGTTTTATTATTATGTGAGGAATCTGTTGTAGGGTCTTTGATTAGGGTTTGAATAGTAGTAATGAAATGGGTGTTAAAATCATGAGAGATTTGCTGTGGGCATTTGTCAGGTGTTGGGGATGGATTTTGTAATGTGCCAGGTTTAAGTAATGTTAAAAAAAAAAAGTTAAATAAACTGGGAATAACCATATATGTCACCCACTGGATTGCCATCTGGCTCACAACATGCATGCATGAAATCAAAATGGGGACGTTACCTCCACAAAGAGACTAGTCACCTGTGGAGTCTCCCTGGGTTCTGTTTTGGGACCTCTACTATTTTGCATCTACATCTCTGAAGTAAAAGCCAATACCAAAGGGCTCTGGTTGACTAACTTTGCAAATGACTACAAGCTAGCAGCAGTGAATGAATCCCCATATAATTTAGCCATACTGCAGGAAGGTTTTTTTTCCCATATAAATAACTGATGCCAAAATCGTGGAGTGAAACTAAATGCCAAAAATGCATTCTCTCTCCTTTGGGAAGTCATCTACCCTGGGAAACTACCATTTTGGCAATACACTCAGTTGTTCAGGATTTGAGAATGTAAGTGGACAGTGACCTAAGTTTTGACCAACTTGTGTTCTTTGTCAAAAGAAAGTCCTTGTGTATTGCACAGTTGTGGGCAAGGGGTTGTGTCTAGAAATAATGATGTCCTTTTCCTATTTACTAAGACCTCATTGAATACAATGCTCTATTTCGCATGTTTTTGTCCAAACACATGCATTATCTTTAATGCCATACTTTAATTCCACACTAACCAACAACCATCCAATAAATGACAGCAGATGTCAGCCATCATCATCAACCCCCTTTTCTCAATTCTTGCATGAGATCAGGGTGTCTTGTCAACTTTCTCTATCTTTCTCGATTCAGTGTCGCTCACCTACCTTCTTTGACAGTCATGCCTGTCTGTTGCAACTCTTCTCTGAAATAATCCATAAACGTCTTTGCCGAATTCCCTTGTTTCCTCTTGCCTTATTTATGTCTATCCCAAATCTTCTTTACCACATTATCTTCTACCTTTCTGCACATGTTCCTGAACCCACATAATCTGTTCTCTTTCCCTTTTTCTGCAATTAGATATACTTTGGCTTCTGCTCTGCTATCCTTATTTCTTCATTTTTCTCAGTGTGCATCCTAACATCCATCTCACACACTTCATCTCCATTACTTCTAGCTTCCTCAAATGTGCTGCCTTCACTGCCCAGGTTTCTGTACCATACAGTAGTTGTCTCACAACTGTTTTGGACACCTTTTTTTTCAGCTTCGTGTTGTTTTGTCAAACACTACCCTTGACACTCTGTGCCAGTTGGCTGCAGCCCTCTGAATCTAGCTTTGACCCCCTCATTCAGACTTCTCTTCTCCTCAGTTCTAGGGTTACCACCTTTTCAAATGCCCAAAGTTGGACATTTTAGTACAAACATCAGATTTTGCAGAACAAAACTTACCCACGGCCAGTACAAAGGACAGAACTTCACTTTTTTGTCTAAATAAAAGCTTATTCTTATAGCTATTTAGTTGCTTATTCTGATTCTTATAACATGTGGGTGTTTCAGATACAGAATAACTGTTTTATGCTACTATTACATAAAATATAGGAAACATTTTTGCCCTAAAATCTCAGGACATTTGCCATTTTATAAATTTTTTTGCAGGATACAACTGCCTAAAGAGGGACTGTCCCTCGTAAAGTGGGACAGGTGGTAACCCTACTCAGTTCCTCAATTAACCCTTCCAGGTACTTGAAGCCTTTCCAATATTTTCCCTTCTATCGCAATTCTTATTTTCTTCTAATTTCTCCCATTTGCTGCAATTACAGCTGTCTCATCTGCAGTCAATTTCATCCCATGCATTCCATTCCCCTATCACTTGCTGAAGTTCTTGCTCAGAGTACACTTTTAATGCCATATCATTTGAACAGGACACCTTTGTTAATCTGTTCCCTCCACCCTGTTTGCTAATGTAGTCTACTACCAGTATGAACAGCAGTGGGCACAGAGCTGAATCCTGATGCACATCCACTTCTGCTAGAAATCTGTCTTTGAGTTCAAACACTGTTCACACTTCAGTCATTGGGTCCTTGTACATCATCTTCTTTTTCTTTTGGCTGCTCCCATTTGGATTCACTAGAGTGGATCATCTGTTTCCATTTCTACCTCTCTGCTGCATCTTGCTCTCTCACACCAACCACCTGCATGTTCTCTCTCACCACATCCATAAATCTTACCTTAGGCCTTCCTCTTTACCTCTTACCTGGTGGCACCATCCTTAGCATCCTTCTCCTAATATACCCAGTATCCCTCTTCAGCACGTGTCCAAACAAATGCAATCTCACCTCTCTGGCTTTGTCTCTAAACTGTCCAACCTGAGCTGACCCTCTAATATACTCATTTCTAATCCTGTCCATCCTTGTCACATCCACTGCAAATCTTGCCATCTTTAACTCTGCCACCTCCAGCTCTGACTTCTGTCTTTTCGTTAGTGCCACAGTCTCCAGCACATATAACATAGCTGGTCTCGCTACCATCTTGCAGACTTTCCCTTTCACTCTTACCGGTACCGTCTGTCACAAATCACTCCTGATACTCTTCTTCACCTGCCTGCACTCTCTTCTTCCCCTCTCCTCCACAATCACCATTACTCTGAACTGTTGATTCCAGGTATTTAAACTCCAGATCTATTCCCTGCATCTTCACTATTCCTCTGTCCTCCCCCTCATTCACACACGTGTTCTTAGTCCTGCTGACCTTCATTCCTCTCCTCTCTAGTGCATACCTTCAGCTGTCCAGGGTCTCCTCAACCTGTTTGCAACTCTCACTATAAATCACAATGTCATCTGCAAACATCATAAAGGACAAGGATTTCTGTCAGACCTTGTCTGTCAACCTGTCCTCACCATTGCAAGTAAGAAAGGGCTCAGAACCAATCCTTGATGTAATCCTACCTCCATCTTGAATGCATCCATCTCTCCTACCTCAGATCTTAAGTCACACTCCCCTCGTACATATCCTGTACCACTCTTACATGCTTGTCTCCAACTCCCAACTTTCTCATGCAATACCACGACTCCTCTCTAGGCCCCCTGTCATATGTTTTCTTTCAGTCCACAAAGACACAATGCAACTCCTTCTGACCTTTTCTATACTTTTCCACTAACACCTCAGAGCAAACATCACATCTGTAGTGCTCTTTCCTGCCAAAAAACTGTAATGCTGCTTACTAATCATCACTTCCCTTCTTAGCCTAGCTTCCACTACTCTTTCCCATAACTTCATGCTATGGCTGAGCAATTCTACCCCTCTGTAGTTACAGCAGCAATGCACATCACCCTTACTCTTAAAAATTGATACTAATACACTTCTTCTCCACTCCTCACCCATCCTTCAAATTTCCAAGATTTTGTTGAACAATCTGGTTAAAAACTCCACTACCATCTCTCCATGCTTCCACAGGTATGTCATCTGGACTAACAGCCTTCCCATTCTTCATCCTCTTCATAGCTACCCTTACTTCCTCCTTGCTAATCCATTGTACTTCCTGATTCACTAACCTCACATCATCCAACCTTCTATCTCTCTCATTCTCTTCATTCATCAGCCCCTCAAAGTACTCCTTCCATCTGTTCAACACAATCTCCTCACAAGTGAGTATGTTTCCCTCATTATCCTTTATCACCCTTACCTGCTGCACATCTTTCCTAGCTCAGTCCCTCTGTCTAGCCAATTGGTACTGGTCTTTTTCTCCCTCCTTAGTGTCCAAACTTTCATACACCTCACCATATGCCTTATCCTTAGCCTTCACCACCTCTCCCTTCACCATATGCCTCATCTTCTTGTATTTCTTTGTATTTTCTTCATCTCTCTGATAATCCCATTTTTTCTTAGTCAGCCTCTTCCTCGGTATACTCTCCAGTACTTCCTCATTCCACCACCAGGTCTCCTTATCCTTCTTCCTCTGTCCAGAAATCACACCAAGCACCTTTGTAGCTGTCTCCCTTACCACCTCTTCTGTAGCTGCCAGTTGTCTGGTAGCTCTTCACTGCCTTCCAGGGCCTGTCTTAACTCCTCCCTGAACTCTACCTTACAGTTGTCCTTTTTCAACTTCCACCATTTGATCCTTGGCAATGCCTCCACTCTCCTCTTCTTCTACTTGATCACCAACATAATCCCGCAGACCACCATCCTATGCTGCCTAACTACACTTTCCCCTGTCACCATTTTGCAGTCTCCAATCTCCTTCAGACTGGCCCTCCTGCATAGGATATAATCCATGTGTGCATCTTCCTCTACTGTTGTATGTCACACTGTGCTCCTCTCTCTTCTTAAAATACATATTCACCACAGCCATGTCCATTGTTTTTGCAAAATCCACTGCCATCTCGCCTTCTGCATTCCTCTACTTAAGACCAAAGTTACCCATCACCTCCTCATCCCTTTCTTTCCCTTCACCAACATGTCCATTGTAATCCACTCCAATCACCATTCTCTCACTTTGGGTACACTCTGCGCCACTTCATCCAACTTGCTCCAATTTTTTTCTTATTCATCCATCACACACCCAACTTGCAGAGCAGATGCCCTAACAACATTCATCATCACACCATCAATTTCCATCTTCATAAAGAACACCCTATCTGACACACTTTTCACCTCCAAAACACTCGACATACTTCAGGATAAACCCAATCCTATTTCTCCTCTCATCCACACCATGGTAAAACAATTTGAACTCACCTCCAATACACCTGGTCTTGCTCTCCTTCCATCTGGTCTCTTGCATGCACAATATGTCAACCTTCTTTCTCTCCATCATATCAGCCTCTCTCCCTTTACTAGTCATACTGCCAACATTCAAAATTCCTACCCTCATCTCCACACTCCTAACTTTCCTCCTCTCCTCCTGCTTCTGGGCATGCCTTCCCCCTCTTCTTCTCCTGCTCCTTCCCTTAGGTCAATAGTTGCCCAATTTTCACCAGCACCCTGTTGGCTAACACTACTGGAAGAGGTCATTGTTAATCTAGGCCTCAGCCAATCTGGTATTGAAATCTGTATTGTTGTCCACATATTTGATCTTGCAAAAATTTTACACTGGATACCTTTCCTGATATTACCTTCCTAATTTATCCGGGCTTGAGACTGGCACAAAGAAATACACTGGCTTGTGCCACCCCCAGTGGCTGGGTTATTGGGTCCTTGTACGTGGCTGCCACTAATTCTGCCACTGTTTGTGGGACTTCAGATGAATGCAGGACTGCCAAAATCAGTTTTCTTGGGACCCTGTCATATGCTTTCTCCAAGTCAAGGAATGCCCAGTTGAACTTTTTCCTCCTCTGTAGCTTCTTCTCAACTATCTGTCTCATGCAAACATCAGGTCAGTTCTGCTGCATCCTGATCATCTCCCATCTTACTTTATGCTCCTCTGTGTATTTCTTTAGCATACCATGACATTGCCAAAGCATTTGACATAATTGCTCACTCAGGCATAGTAGAAAAGTTAAAAGCTGGGAATAATTATCTGGAAATCAGAATGGGGAAGTTACCTCCACAAAGAGACCAGTCACCTGTGGAGTCCCCTTAAGTTTTCTTTTCGGACCTTTCCTGTTTGGCATTTATGTCTCTGAAGTAAAAGCCAATACCAAAGGGCTCTTGTTGACTATGTTTGCAGATGACTACAAGTCAGGAGCAGCCACTGAATCCCCAAATAATTTAGACATATTGCAGGAAGCTTTGTCCCATATAAATAACTGGTGCCAAAATCATGGACTGAAACTAAATGCCAAAGATTCATTATTATATCCCTTGGAAACTCATCTATCCTGTGGAACTACCACACTAACAATACATTCCTGCAAGTGGCCTCAGTTGTTCAGGATTTGAGAATGTATGTGGAGAGTCACCTAACATTTGACCAACTTGTGTTCTTTGTCAAAACAAAGTCCTTCTGTATTGCACAGCTTATAAACAAAGGGATTGAGTCTAGAAATAGGGATGTAATTTTCCCATTTCTAAGCCCTCATTAGGCCAGTCACTGAATACAATGCTCTGTTTGACATGTTTTTGTCCAGACACATGTGATAAATTTAATGTCCACAAAGATACCTTACTAAAAAGATACACAATCTAAGCAATATGTCCTACATGGACAGATTTGCATCCCTGGTACCCTACAGACTGCTAAGGGTGGCCTCTGTTTGACATACAAGGCATCCTCTCACCCAGAGAGAGGAATTATACCAAATCAAATGATATTAGAAATACTCTGTCTAGAGATTCAAACCTTTTCTGCAACATCAACAGAATGGTTTGGAGGAAGATTTTTATCTCACAAAAGATACCACTGCTCTGGAACAGACTCACAACCACATAAATAAAGCTCATCCCTGTCCATATTCAAGCAGAACTTGGATCTACGGATGGGAAACATAGCATTTACCCCAAGACTACATACTAATGAACAGAGGTGGCCCCTGAATGCTTCATCCAATACATGAGTTCCCAGGAATTATCTATGGTATGGTCACATTTATTCTCCCTAGGGGTAATATAGGCCAATCTAACACCGATTCAAGCAAAACCAGCCAACTTACCTAGGTTTCAAATGGCCCACAAGGGCAGATAGCCTAGCACTTAGTTATGCAGCTATTACAAATATTAAGGTCATATTTATTGCACTTGCTCAGTGAACCTGGATATTAAGGGGAAGAAATGCCAGAGACGTGCTTAGAAATGATATTGAGACTACTGATGCATTAAAATCTTAACAGAGAACATACAATTAGCAAATAAAAATAAGATAAAATAGTCATGAAAAATAGAGAAAAACAGAGAAATATTTACCCTTTTAAAAGGAATGCTAAATATCACAAAATTAAATTGCAGAAGTTACAGCAAAAGATCAGACATAATTTGCCCTTCTAGGGCTACTTTGCAGAAGTGTTAGGGTGTCATAGTGAGAAAGGGAACTAAAAACTCAGCATAACAACTTTTAAGATACTTTAATATAGAAAAAGACTACAAATTGTGCATGTATTAGTTATACCCATACAATAAAAAGAGACTGCAAGTGTATTTAATAATTACTAAGCCTGATTCCTCTTTTTCTTAAGCAAAATATTAAGACATTGAAGTACCACCTCATAAAGTCATTAACATGCAGAAGGAAAACGAAACAAAATAAAGAAAAAAGGAACTCGAAAAAGCGACTACCTTCTGCATTTAAGTATCTCTGCTTTTTTTTCATTGAAAATAGCTTCTGCTGCTTACTTTAAACTAGCCTGAACTGTTTTTTACTGATTACTGCATTTATTTTAAAAACTTCACTTAAAGTTACATTTAGTCGAATTTAGTCGAAAGTTTGCTTGTTTGTTTGTTTAATTGAACTGTGGAGGCTGCCCACTAAAGTGTGCTAGCCTGTGTAACTAATTTATCACTGTCTGCATTTTCTGTGTATTTCTGCAAAAAAAACAAAAACAAAAAAAAAATCCTTGTTTTCCCGCCTTTCTCGACTAGTTTAGACCAGTGTACAGGCATTGCTGTATTCTGGGCTGTGGTGTAGTTCCTGTGTTGGCCATTACCTTACTTGGATAAAAGGAAGTTTCTTTGCTCACCAGTGGGAGTGGGGAGCCTTGAGCAGCCTACCTATCCTGGGGGGAAGTGACCTCAGCACAAGAAGCTGTTAGTAATTGGTTGTTTGGGACCATTCCTAGCTCTTTTGTAGTTCACTGCTTAAAATCCGCCTCTGGGTATTTTTTTTCTGGCTATACTGCTCAGACAAGCTCCACATGGGTTTACAGAGTGGTCCTAGCAGCAAGGAACTCGAAAAAGCGACTACCCTCTGGATTTAAGTATCTCTGCTTTTTTTTCACTGAAAATAGCTTCTGCTGCTTACTTTAAACTAGCCTGAACTGTTTTTTAACTGATTACTGCATTTATTTTAAAAACTGCACTTAAAGTTACATTTAGTCAAAACGTTTGCTTGTTTGTTTGTTTAATTGAACTGTGGAGGCTGCCCACTAAAGTGTGCTAGCCTGTGTAACTAATTTATCACTGTCTCTGCATTTTCTGTGTATTTCTGCAAAAAAAAAATCCTTGTTTTCCCGCCTTTCTCGACTAGTTTAGACCAGTATACAGGCATTGCTGTATTCTGGGCTGTGGTGTAGTTCCTGTGTTGGCCATTACCTTACTTGGATAAAAGGAAGTTTCTTTGCTCACCAGTGGGAGTGGGGAGCCTTGAGCAGCCTACCTATCCTTGGGGGAAGTGACCTCAGCACAAGAAGCTATTAGTAATTGGTTGTTTGGGACCATTCCTAGCTCTTTTGTAGTTCACTGCTTAAAATCCGCCTTTGCACAGCTTTGCGCGGCCGTGCGCATAGCGCAGCGCTGGTTAAACAAGGTTAAACTTTTTCTGGCTCTGCCAAGACTGCTCTTCAATTTTTCCCTTAGAACTGTTCTACTTGCAATCTGAACAGCCTATACTCTATCTGAAAAGCTCAGCACTTGCTCCTAAAGCATTTTTGTATACAGGTAAAGCACTCTTAAACAAACGAAAAGTACTTCATTCACCTAAATTCTGTTGAGTACCCATTTCCCTATAGGTCCTTTCTGACTCAGTTATACAGCAATCTTTTTCACTATTTCTAGCATGTCGAAGGGTCAGTTGCTGACGTCCTCTCCTGTTCAGCTGGTGAATCTGGGAATCTTGCGGCAATGTTACAATTGCCTCATGTACACAGACAACCCTCTCCTCCTCCCAACAAATACAAATATATGCGAGAGATGCAACTATATAGCCAAACTGGAGGCTGAGCTCTCTCAATTCAGTACTGGCAAGACCAGTCAGGAGGAGAAGGTAACCACGCACACCACAAACCCAGTCTCACATAGAACTATCACAACTGCAAACCAAACACATAAACACACAAAAACATACTCGGAGGCACTGATTAAAAATCTACCAAAACAACAGAGGCCTCCAAAGCAGACACCTAAGCAACCACCACCTCAAGACATAGCAAATGCAACACATAGTTCACAAAGTCAGTGTGCTAAACAGTCACAGCCCTTAAGGCCAAACAACATGCCAGACACACTTGTAATAGGTGACTCCATAGTCAGGCACACTGACGTCCCGCTCACCAGACTGAACAAGGAGAGGGTCACAGTAAGCTGCCTGTTGGGAGCAAGAATCCGCCACATAACACAAGCACTCAGGTCACTCCACAGCAAGTACAAATATGACTCAGTCATTGTACATGCCGGTGTGAACGACCTGAGACGTACCTCCCTGGACTACATGAAAAGAGACATAGAGGAGCTCTCTGATTATGTAGCCCAGGCCGGTATGACCCTGACCCTGAGCAGCATCTTACCCTCACCAAGAATGATGCCACAGTACAAAGACAAAATGATCAGTTTTAACAATTGGCTTAATTACTGGTGTCATTCTAAGGGGATCCAGTGTCTGTCTGCGTGGGATGACATGCTTGACAAGCCACATTGCTTCGCAAGGGATGGTTTGCACCTGTCACCCCTGGGCTTCCGGATATTGGCCAAGGCTCTTGCCACCCCCATAGTGCCTTTTTTAGGCAAGGCTCAAATGACAAACCTACCTCCCTAGAAAACACAAGTGGAAAAAAACTAAGGGTAATGCTGCTCAATGCCAGAAGTCTAAACCTCAAGATGCACGCCCTCGAGGCCCTCCTCAGTATGGAGAACATCGATGTCTGTGCAGTGACTGAAACCTGGTTCAAGGTTCCTGAGAGCACCCCAGCACTATCAGGTTTTACCTCATATCATGCTTTTCGGCCCCAAAATTTGGACAGAACCACAAAAGGAGGGGGAGTATCCATTTTCATCAAAGATACCCACACCTCCAGGTTAGTGGCAACGCACGAAGCATCGGAGACTATCCAGGTGCAACTAACCATAGGCAAAACTGCCTTACAGTTTATAGCATGCTACAGACCACCCTCTCAAACTCAGAAACCCCACACAGCCTTCCTGAAGACACTGGAGAGTATGAATGTCTCTCCAAATACCATCATTTTGGGAGACTTCAACTACCCAAACATAGACTGGGAACATTACACAAGCCCCAACACCCTAGCCCAAAGGTTCTTAGAATTCATAAACTCAAATGCAATGGAACAACTAGTCACCATTCCCACAAGAGGAGACAATATACTAGACCTGATCATCACAAACATGGGGACAAAATGCTCCACACCGGAAGTACATCCCTCTTTGGTAAGATCAGACCATAAATTGATCTCACTGGAAATCCACATCCCGCCCCCCCCCCCTGCACAAAAGACCACAGTGAAGAACTTCTCAAAAGCAAACTTCACACTTCTTAAGACTGAAGTGGTATCTTTCAAGGCCCCTGGGCCAGTGGAAACCACAACCCACACTGCTGAATCCTTTGCAAATGCCTTCTATGGGCACCTTCAAGAATGCATGGATCATGCAATCCCAAATAAAACCACGACCCATTCCCCCAAAGGCAGGCGACCGGTCTGGTGGACCCCAGCCATAAACAAACTTTACAACAGAAGGAGGAAGCTACTACATGACAGAGCAAAATCCCTAAAAGGGAAGGCATCTCTGATCAGTACTAGCAAAAAACTACGATCACTCATAAAATCATCCAAGGCCAACTTTGAGAGAAAAATCGCAAATGACACAAAAGACAATCACAAGGCCTTCTTTAGCTATGTTAGAAACCTGGGTGGAAACTCCCAGATATGCTCAGAGTTAGTCCAAAATGACACAAAATACACTGAACCCACTGACATTGCCAACATTCTGGCAGACAGGTTCAGTGCAAATTTCTCCTCCCCCTCCCCCCAAAAGGAGAAATAACTATCTCAGCAGAGTGTAGCCTCCCTAACATCTCAGATGCCCAGGTGAGAGCTGCCCTCTCTAAAGCTAAAAACACAGCATCAATGGGACCGGATGGTGCCCCGGGCTGTGTGCTACATGAACTCCAAGAGGAATTAAACCCACACATAAGGCTGCTGTTTAATCTTAGCCTTACCACAGGATACGTACCCAAAGAGTGGCGTACGGCAACAGTGGTCCCACTTCACAAAGGCGGTGCTTCTACGGACCCTGGAAATTACCACCCCATAAGCTTGACGAGCCTGGTTTGCAAAGCTATGGAGAGGATCATTATGGAACTCATAAACAAAGACATTGGGGACCTACAGACATTGGATCCTACCCAATTTGGCTTTGTCAAGGGCAGATCCTGCCTTTTGAACTTGGTCAACTTTTGAAACAGTCACTAAGGCCATTGATGAGGGTAAGGCAGTTCACACAGCCTACCTTGACCTTGCAAAAGCCTTTGACACAATACCCCACTCGGGCATCATAGACAAACTCACCAGCTTAAATATAAACCCATATGTCACAAGATGGGTTGCAAACTGGCTCAAGGACAGAACCCACAGGGTCAGAGTTGCTGGAGCTATGTCAGACTCTAAGCCAGTCACAAGCGGTGTCCCACAGGGCTCAGTCCTGGGACCCCTCTTGTTCGGCATTTATTTTTCCGAGGTACAAGCAAACATAGGAGGATTGTGGCTGACAAAGTTTGCAGATGACTGCAAACTGGGCGCCATAATTGATACTCCAGCGGACACAAACATCCTTCAGAGAGGCCTCATAGAAATGGATAATTGGTGCCAGAGCCATGGCCTTAAGCTGAACGCCAAAAAATGTATAGTCATACCCTTTGGGAAAAACAAGGTACCGACAAATTACCACATAGACGGTAATCCATTAAGTACGGAAGAGGTAATCAGGGACCAAGGGACCCAGGTTGACAGTAACCTCTCATTTGACACTCACATTGCCAAAGTGGTTAGGAAGACCTTCTATATTGCCCACCTTATCATGAAGGGTTTCACATCTAGATCAAGAGAGGTCATTGTGCCCCTGTACTCTTCTCTTATCAGGCCAATGATTGAGTACAATGCCCCATTTGGGATGTATCTCACCCGACACCTGCAGCAGTTGGAAAGACCCCAAAAGTTCCTCACCAAGAGGATAAAGGGTCTTAAACATATGTCATATGCTGCCCGACTGAAAAAACTCCAGCTCTATTCAGTCACATACCGCCTACTCAGAGGTGATCTGTACCTGACGTACAAGGCCATATCCAATCCTGAATTAATGGACATGCTCCACCTCAGAAAATCCAAATCCATCAGAGCCACGAGAACAAGTGACTTAAACCTCAACACAGAAATAAATAGAATGTGCTGGAGGGACAGATTCATAACCCAGAGGCTCCCTACACTCTAGAACAGAATCCCAGTCCATGTTAGGCAGAGCCCCTCACTGACTCTATTCAAGAGAAATCTCGATGAGTGGATGGGAGATTGTAGGTTTACCCCGGGGGTCATCTCTGTGTCACTACTAGACAGAGGCATAGTAAACTAAACCCTAAAAGGGCGTAGTATTCTCATCCTAAGGGGTGGTGTAAGCCACATACACTCTGGCTAGGCTTATAAATGCCCTAGGGCAGATAGCCTAGTACGAACCTATGAACCTATGAACCTAAAAAGGTATACTGTGTGCCCCAATTCCAGAGTACTGCTAGTGCTAGCACAAAATCAATGTATGATGAACGTAATTTGCTGATTATATGTTTTAGTCAGAGAGACAAAGTCCTGGTAGGGGCTGTACTCTACTCACCCATTTGGAAGCCATAGTCCATTACATTACGTTTATTAAATATAGCCTAGCACATGTACACTAATACTTGGGGTGAATACTAATCTGCCCCCAAAATGCTAGTTATTTAGCTAAGGTATCAAATTAGGATTCACTGAAGTAGGAGAGATTGTAGTTTCTTGTCTTGATATTGTAGCCCTAGGTATTTTGGCAAAAAAGGGTTTCATATAGATACAATATTTGCAGAGCTATGCTGAAGGCCAGGCAAGCAGTCGATACTTATTACACTCATATGGTAGCACATCTGATTGGTTATCCCAAGTGCCTGATGTGGGTATAAAGCTTGCAACCTTGTAGAGTCAGTGGTGAGCTTGTAATCCTCTGATTAAATGAAAGTGACGCAAAATGTAAGCAGAGCTTCCTTCTTCAAGAATCTTATGGTCAGACAGATTTATTGATACCCTCCATACCAGAAAGCAAATGCAGGACAGAGGATGTCTCAAGCACAGTACTGACTGATTTACAATTTGTAAGTAGAATCGCATGCCTATCAATGTTCCTTCAGTGAAGTGGAGAGAGAAATGGCCAGTGCACAGTGCAACAGCTCAGTATGCACTGCATGTATCAGCAAGAATAGCACCGCTCCCCCTTTCATTGGCAGTTGTATAACATAATCTGGGCAAGGGAGAGGGGAATAATCTACTGCAGAGGTACTTAGAGATTGTGTGCCTTACAATTCCAGAGTGGTTTCAGTGCTAGGAGGACTTCAACATGTTAAGAGAAGGGATCAGAGCCTTGTGTGTGTGTGTGAGTGTGTGTGTGCGTGTGTGTGTGTGTGTGTGTGTGTGTGTGTGTGTGTGTGTGTGTGTGTGTGTGTGTGTGTGTGTGTGTGTGTGTGTGTGCGTGTGTGCGTGTGTGTGTGTGTGTGTGTGCGTGTGTGCGTGTGTGTGTGTGTGTGTGTGTGTGTGTGTGTGTGTGTGTGTGTGTGTGTGTGTGTGTGTGTGTGTGTCTGTGTCTGTATACATGCATGTTCATAGGTTCATAGGTTCATACTAGGCTATCTGCCCGAGGGCATTTACAAGCCTAGCCCATCGTTTTGTGGCTTACGCCACCCCTTAAGTATGGGGAACTATACCCATTATTTTGCTGTGCCTCTGTCGAGCAGTGACACTGAGGTAATCCCTGGGGTATATTTGCGATCTCCCATCCATTGGTCAAGATTTCTCTTGAACAAGGCCAGCGAGGTGCTCTGCCTCACATATACCGGGATTTTGTTCCACAGCATAGGGAGTCTTTGGGTGATGAATCTATCCCTCCAGCACGTCCTATTAATAGCCGTGTCGAGGTTTAAGTCTCCCGCCTTGTGGCTCTGGTGGATCTAGATTTTTGAGGTGAAGCATATTCATCAAATCTGGGTTTGACATGGCCTTGTATGTTAGGCAAAGGTCACCTCTGAGCAAGCGTAAGCGACTGAATAGAGCTGGAGTTCTTTCAGTCGGGCAGCATAGGACAGATTTTGAGACCCTTTATCCTTTTGGTGAGGAACTTTTGTGGTCTCTCCAGCTGCTGCAAGTGTCGGGTCAGATACATTCGAATTGGGCATTGTACTCAATCATTGGTCTGATGAGTGATGAGTAAAGGAGACCATGACCTCCCTTGATCTAGATGAGAATCCCTTCATGATAAGGTGGGCAATGTAGAAGGTCTTCCTAACTACTTTAGCTACATGGGTGTCGAATAACAGACTACAATCAACCTGGGTCCCCAAGTCCCTGATAACTTCTTCTGTGCTCAGTGGATTGCCACCTATTTGGTAGCTAGGGGTAACCTTGTTTTTCCCGAAGGGTATGACTATGCATTTTTTGGCATTTAACTTTAGGCCATGGCTCTGGCACCAGTTATCCATTTCTGTGAGACCCTTCTGAAGGATATCTGTGTCAGATGTGTTTTCTACTATGGCTCCCAGTTTGCAGTCATCTGCAAACTTTGTCAGCCATAACCCTCCTGTGTTTGCTTGTACTTCGGAAAAGTAGATGCCAAACAAGAGTGGGCCCAGGACTGAGCCCTGTGGGACCCCACTTGTGACAGGCTTTGAGTCTGACATGGCGCAAATAAATTCCCACTGTCAGTCTCGAACCCAGGACCTTGGTAACATTAGTCTGTATGACCTACCACTAAGCCATGCCTGCTTTGCTGTACTATACACCTTGAAGGATACATAGCTGTACACCATGGGGACTGTGAGGATGGACTAGTATGCAAGAGTGAGAAGCATAATTAAGAAAATACGTACCCTGTATTTCCTTCATAATACAATCCTGCATACAAGTTCTCATTTACATTTCATTAAAAATCAAACTCAAAGGTTTCACTTACCCATAAGACCGGTGCTTTTGATGATCTGATGATTGTCTTGATCATCTAAGATCCATTAGTCCTTATATCATTGATGAAAATGAGATCCAGAGCCAAAAAATTCAAACATAAAAATAATTTGATACATACCTCTATGCCATGTTGCTTTGACTGTCACACCAAAGAGCATCATCATTTAGCCCATAATCATGATGTGGTTCAGAGACCAGAAAATACATAGCCAAAATAATCCTCATATAAAGGTAAGAACCAGAAGTCATTGTTCACTGGCTATTTCTGGAGGACTTCATCTTCAATTCTTTTTAGCAATTCATCATACAATCAACAAATAATGAGACTGGCAGCTTATGGAAATATTAGATCTTAATAATGATGTCAACCCTCAGCTTATTTCTTGCACTTTTTTTTTTCTTGTGAAAGCAACTGTAACTCGAACCTCAGCAGTGCATAAGACTGGAAATACAGCTGATTCTCCAGCTTTGTTCCTGCATTTCAAAGTGCAGGCTACAGCTTTTCCACATTTTATTCTTGTTATATTGTATTTATTTAGAAAAAGCTGTGCGATGCTAAACAATGCTTAAATATGGTCAATGGTCTTTTCCAGTTTTGTACATTGCTAAACTTCACTTAAACATGTTTTGTGTGGGTTTGCATGATGCAAAGCAACATAGCACATTTTTCAAACTTACAGTATGAAGTGAAATGGCGGAAATGGAGCCTATTTGATGGGCAGTAGTCAGGGATTTCACAATATTACTTGGAGCCCGACCTTGACTGTGGATACGGCTGCTGTTGTGGGGGAAGGTAAAGGTGTGTGCTTTAGGGCACAATGGTGGGGTGTACAGGAGTCCATGATTTTCACTGGATTCCTGATAGACCGCTATGGACCCAAGCTGCTCCAGTGCTCAAAACGTAAGTCTAAGGCCTGGTATAGTTTGGCCAAGGACCTGACAGTGCAGCTGGTATCCCCACACTGGTGAGCAGTGTTGCCACCAATATGATGACCTGTATTATAGAAAGAGGGGAACCTTGGATACCTGGTTTCAAGAAGCATTGGATGGGCACACCCCACAGATATGTAAGTATGTTTTCTAGTAATTTATAAATATACAAGCTGAATCTGTGCAAAACTTGCATAATGGTTTTCTTCTCTTACTACAGCTGCAGAAGATAGGGCTTGCAATGCCCAGTCCCATGCAAGGTGTTTGGCCAGGATGAGGCAAGCACATGGTATGTAAGAAAATCAATAAAGTAATGATGTAATGCAGAACTTAATAATAAAATAAAGTAAATACAGGTATTTCAGTCTTAACAAGCATGTATGAAATACCTGGGACATCATAGACATTCATTAATGTGACAATGCATATCTGAACTGGTAAAGCAAGTTAAAGCAAGCAAGCATGCAGTACATCAGCATGCATCAGTTAATGTTGTGTTCTACCTAGATTAAGATTAAATGTTGTGGTCTGCTCTTTATCTGAAGTATGCTATAGACTGCACTCAATAAATGAATAGGGTAAACATGTAAGTTAACAGAAGTCCTAGACAGCTATCCATGTGTATAAATGCCAGATTTGCAGCAACATTAATCAATAATGTGTAATAGGAGATGATGCTCTGATAATTCATTTTTTTTTAAATAAAATATTCAGTATTCCTGTAGTTACTGCTTGTGGGTTCTAATTGGACAACAGCCAACTGACAAATGTACAGTAGTCAATAATGTTTACCATATGTCATAAATAAATGCTACGCAATACCCAGATTAGGAGTCAATGTTGTGTTCTGCTTATTTTGTCTGACATAAGCTGTAGTTTGCACTGAATAAGTGAATGGGGTAAATGTGTAAGTTAAGAGAACTCTTACACAGCTATGCATGTGTGTAAATCAAGATTTGAAACAACATAAATCAATAAAGTGTAAAAGGAGATGTTGCTCTGATAATTTAATGTTGTCAAATAAAATGTTCAGTATTCTTGTAGTCACTGTTTGTGGTTTCTAATCCGGCACCAGCCATCTGACATATGTGCAGGAGGCAATACTGTTTTAGTATGTCAGACATAAATGCTGTGCAATATCCAGACTGAATCAATATTGTGCTATGCTTATTTTGTCTGATATATGCTGTAGGTTGCAATCAATAAATGTATAGGGTAAATGTGTAAGTTAATGGAACTCCTTCACAGCTATGCATGTATGTAAATGCAAGATTTGACACAGCATGAATAAATAAAAGTTTAAAAGGAGATGATGGTCTGATAATTTATTTTTTACAATAAAATGTTCAGTATTCCTGTAGTCACTGCTTGTGGGTTCTAATCCCACAACAGCCAACTGAGAAAATTCCAGCTGTCAAGTGTAATCAGTGTACACGAATGTACCTCTCAACCATCATGATTTTTGCTGAATGTACTGAATATTACCTCATATGTCTGGTCCTCTGATTTGCATATATATGACATCACACAAAATGCAATTTAATGGCAAATCTGTTATCAAAACACCTTGTTACTATTGCATGAATACGCTATGTAAGAATGTTACCTGTCGTTGTGTCTTTGTACCACCATTATATATGGCTTGGCACATAATGTCCCATGCTAAGAGATTGAGAGGTATGTACATGGAACATCATATATATAATATAAGCAGGTACTGCTCTCATAAGTGAAATTTAACATAACTAGAAGTATGTACTTGTAGTCTGTGTAGTTATATTATCTGTGAATTTACTAACGGTCTTCTTTTTTCTCTCACCCCCACCCCTTCTCTTTGTTTATTTATTAAATATATTTATTATTATAATTTGATATTATCATATTATTTATTACTTCTTATGTTGGTCTTATGTATAATTTAATATTGCTTTGCTGTTAAAAAACCTTCATTTACATTATTTATTGTGTTTGTTATATTATTTTCAAATTGTTTCCATTACTCACTATTGTTTTCTCTTATGTTATTAATTACATTTGTTTTAGTTATGCTTATTTTTCCTTTATATTTATATTTTATTTACCACAGCACGGCAAGGTAAGCTGGTTCCTGGTGATCCACCTAACTTGGCTCCCCTGGCCGAGGCATCAGGGCTCAGTACATCTGGGCCACAGCTGGTGGTGCCCCCTCTGATGCCCCAGGCAGTTTTGCCCCACAGGCTGGGGGTAGTTTCCCCCCCCTCTGGGAGTGGAGCTGGAGGGGGTGCTTTTGTCACCCAAGACCAACCACCAGGCATGATGCATAGGCTTGTGCTCAAAACTGTTGGTGTATGCCTACACTGGATGGAGGGCTTGCTGTCCATCCTGGTGGGGCAGTCTGTCCCCAGGTGCTGGCATTGACCACTGCCTCTACAGGAGTAGTGAAGGTGCAGTGCCGACAGTCCCATGGGTGAGGACTTGAGTCATACTGCTACGTGTCTGACTTCCATGGGACTGGGATTCCACAACAACCTCCCCAACCAAGGTGTTCACCACCCTCTTGTATCCCACACCAACCCTGTCTGAAAGCTCCTTCACCTTCCCAACTTACCTTCTCCACACATACCTATGTCCCTTCCCCAACATTCCACTATCTACTTAAAAAAAGGGGACCTGCCCCACAAAAACATATTGTCCCATTCATAGCTCTCCGCATCACATATGTGTCAACTGAAAACACTTAATTTGGTCCAATGGGCTTGACAATGCACTTATGTTGTCACCACCTCTCTCTGTCTCTGGGGATGGCAGTCCAAATTCAGCTAAAAAAATGTTAAAGAGCACAGTTGTTGCCATTGAAGAAATTGATAGCAATGGTTCTTTCTTACACCCTTCCTGCACATACTTACCTGCCTTTCACTATGTTTTTCCCCCTGCTTGCACCCCATTTCACCTCTGTCCTAGCTCCCCAATTTTTCTTTTCTTTAAAGAATTTTTGAGCGATGCTGTGCAACATGAAGCATAGCTAAGCTATGCTAAAAGGCAGTATATTAATATATGGATTTGAAAGTATAATAATCACATTCAAAAAGTACACCTACACTCTATTTCGAACCCAATACCATTGCACCTAAAGAGCAATGCATCAACCCACCAAGCCACACAACCAGTTAATCAGCACATGTGTTTTAAGCAAAACATAGTCATTTTCTCATCATGAAGCATGTTTACGAGATGCTGCTCATTGCCCCGCATCATGCAAATCTGTTAAAAGATTAATGGAAAAATAGGAGGTTAACTGGGACTCTGGTAGAGAAATATACCACTATAAAGCCATGCACATAATAATAGATGTAAGTGAGGTATGTAACAGCAGGTAAGTGTTCAATTATATATACAGCATGTAAAATACACTTACTGTAACAGTGACTCAGTAGCTTAATCTGTTAAATGCTTTGAAAACATTAATTTGTTGGTCCACGTGGTCCTGGGTTCAAATACAGGTTTGTCTTGCATTTAAAATACATGCATGTGTATATCACCATTATAAATTCTGATATGTATGACTGTCTCATCACCTATTTATCCACCCAAAGCAGTATAGGTGGAATGCCTGCTTCTAAATAATGGAAGTCAAAGGCCTACAGATAAGACCACATTTAAACTATTCCTATTACAACACTAGAAAGTGCATAGAATAGGCATGCATTAGTAGGAATTCACAGAGGATTTTGAAGTATGTAGTTCAAATGAGGCCCAGTAATATCAGATTGCAGTCCACAATGATTTGCTAGTGATATAATAGACAACCACAGCTGCACAAGTAACATTCACATATAGAGGTCGTGCTAAAAGCAAGGGTTGCAAGCACATGTGTTCCAGATGACTAACATGGCATAACACATGACTTGGTAATTGTCCTTCTGGCTGAGAGGTTAATCTACCCTCTAGCTTGTTTTAGGACACACCAAGCATGTTGTCTTTTTCTCTTTAATACCTTTAGCAAACATGCTTACCTTAAACACATACCTTAATTTCCAGTGGAATGGGTTCCCTCAATCAGGCTCTGGCTGTACACCAAGGCTGCCACAGGTTCCACAGTTACTCATAAGTGTTGCTTTCCTGCACATTCTGCGGCCGGTCTGACTATGCCTATTGCCTGCAGCAGCTGCAGCAACATCTGTATGCAAAAGGTAGCTGCTACAAACATTTTCTCTGAGCTGACATAGTATCTTTACCCCAGTAATATCCACACCAACATATGAGAAAGTAGATGGAATCTACATTGAGTCCTTATATCTTGTTGAGTAGTTACATGGGACTGGCTGATTATACTTCAAATCAGCTGTGTAGGCTGCATGTAGAATTTCTGAACCACAGATTGGTTCATAGGCAATCACCTGATAATGAGAACCATCTTAAAAAGGTAAACTACTAGCTAGGGGAACCATTGTGTATGAGTTAGCTTGTATGGTTAACTCATTGACACAGTACTTATATAGCTGTCCCCAGGATTTAATAAAATCTATGTAGGCATCATGTAGAGCCTACACAGAATGTATCTTTGTATACAGCCACGGACCCCCCTCGGTAGTGTACCATGCATGCTAATGATGAAGCTCTGACAAGGAAGACCCAAGGAACACGGATATCGAACCAGTGTAAGGAGAGATGCAGTGGCCAGCTGTGGCTGCAGATGAGTATGAGACTCCTGCAATGGTCCCTGCCACTGGTAGCAATGTTGTGCAATGTGTCAGTTGTTGAATGTGTAACTGTTACGATGTTCTATAATGTCCAGTGCTTTTTTTTTTTAAATGCATATTTGCGCAGCACAGAGAGCAGCAATGCAAAGCTGTGCTCACAGATAGACAGATGACACCTGCCAGACATCTAAATACAAAAACTGGATGTAATTAATAAGCATCATGACATGTTATGTTTTTGTTTTTTTTTTTTAATTTGGTGTTTGTGTGGTGTGGCACAGAGATCAGCTAAGCCAAGCGGAGCACATACACACATAGCCAACATCTGCCAGATATGTAAAAATAGAAATGGGAGTAATTAATTATTTATTTTCTAATATGTTTAAGTATGTGTAAGTGGGTTTAAGCATGTTTGTGGAGCGTGATATGGTGCTCGGCACTGCTAACAGGTAGCTCAGAGGTACATGTGAAAGTATATTGGATTTCTTAATATCCATGTAGCTAAATGGGTAAAGTATGGCTTTATGTGTAGTAGGTCCAGGGTTCAAATACATGGAAGGCAAAACTTGTATGCATTTTTGTTGTACACGTTATGAACACAATTTTAAAATATGGCTCCGCTGTGCTCTGCTGCTTCTGCTCAAGTATGCTCAAACCTACTAAGCACTGCATAAACATGGTGACAGCTGCCAATGTTTGAGTGGTGCTCAGCTTTGCTAAAACTATGACTGTGTGAGTTTCCATGCAGGTCAGCTCTGCTTGGCTGGTTTGTGCACTGCTAAGCAATGTGGTGCTTTCTTGAATGGTGCACAGTGACATGTAAGGGTGGGAAAACAGCCTATATTAAGCAGAATACGAGGGAATCTGCATAATTCCTTGGAGTCTTATCTATTGTAGATATGACTGGTGGTATAGGAGAAGGTGCCTGCTTTTGGGCATAGAGGTGGAGTATTCTGGAATCCAGGGTCACTGTTGGGTTCCTTGTTAAAAACCATGATGATAGGCTGCTGCAGGGCAGTTTCCAGGGCTCCAAGTGGGAGGTGGAGATCTGGGACTGGTTTACCAGAGAACTCACCAGTGTTACTGGTGTCTCCGCACAGGTGAGCAGTGTCATCATCACCATGATGACCTGAAAAGGAGAAAGATGGGAACATTGGACACCTGGGTCCAGGAAGAAAGGGCAGGGAATGCCAAACAAGTATGCATGTTTTCTGCTGTCTTAACATAATGCAAGCTGAATGTCTGCAAAACAGGTATGCAGAATGGTGGGTTCTCTCCCAACAGCTGCAGTTGAGAGGGCTCACAATGCTGAGTCCCATACTGGGTGCCTACCCAGGCTGCGCCGTGAGTGTGGTGAGTACAGATGCATTATGTGAACTGTACTACAATAGGCATGAAAGAGGAAAAATTAACTGCAATAAAGTATATACAGTAATTTCTGTAGTGCAATAAATGTGGAATTAGACAAGAAGTGCAATAAATGAATAATAACAACTGCAGTTCAATAAAAAACAAGAAACAATACCAATAACAGAAAGGAAAGCGGCGTGCATTGTCTTGTCATAACCATTGCAGCAGAGCTGTCCGCAATGAGTCTGTAAGGTAAGGTTGCTGCAGTCAAGTATAATAATGCAATAGCTGTAGAATGCAAATCTAATGGCTTCAAACTGCATGGTTTAACTTATAGTACTGTTCAAGGCTGTCTCTAGGCCAATATTGGTCACATTATGTTCTGTCATCCACAGACTTCAGGTAATAAAGGTATGTGGGTGAGGTGGCCCACTTCATGAGCTGATACTGTTTGTTGACTTCACAGATATTTCAAACCATAAACAATAAAATGTGTAGACCAGCATTGTTGATACTGAAATAAAGTTGACTTACTATCTGCGTTATGCTTGTATTCCATGCATGTGGGTTCTACTGTCACTGCAGTCTATTATAACACTGTAGTAGTACTACAAAGTCATAGTATGGTTCCAGGTGAGCTCTAGACAAATATCAGTCATTCAATAATCAGCAGTGATTCATTAGCACAGTCTGTTAAATGCTCTGTACATAGTATGTTTTGCTACACACAGTCCAGAGTTTGGATCCAGTTTTATGTAGCAGTATAGTTTACAGTACCAGCCACACAATGCTCACAAGTTTTCTCTCCCTAGGAGCTACAGGTATATGGGTGAGATAGCCCATATTATGAGCAGATATTGTGTATTTAGATGTCATAGACTGTTAAAATCAATAGCAAGAATGTGTTCATCAGCAATGTTGAGGCAGAAATAAAGCTGTGTAATCCCAGTATGGCTGTATTCCTGAAATGTCTGTTTAAATTTGCTGCAGTCAATTAATACAGTCTATGCAGATGTCCCCTGCAGTGACAGCTATTGAATACTGTTCCAAGCCTGCCATCCAAGGTATGATAGCTGTTTAGTGTCTGTGCTGTACACATACATGTCTCTCAAGTGACACGATTTAACCTACTATAATTAATATTGCATAATCTATCTGTCACAGGAGTACCATGGAAATGATTACCTGGATTGCAAAGTATTACCAACTCATTGGTAGTTATATAGGTCCACCTGATGTGCAAATGTTCTGTGTAGTTCTTTACCTGCAGTTGTTACTCCTTGTCCCATAGTGTCCCATGCAAATAGTGTGACAGATATGTATGTGCTACATCAGGAATAGAAGACTTGTAGTCACTGTACACATAAATGAAAATAAAGACCTGTAGAGTAGATAGTAGCACTGTTGTCAGGGATATAACCTGCATTTTCACTAATGGACTGTTCTTCTCTGTCTCTCTCCCCATCCCTTATCTTCATTTATTTATTATTTTTATTAATTTGTTATGATTTACTATTAACCTACGTTGTTACATTAACTGTATTTTGGGACATGTGTTTTATTATTGTTATGTATTATTATGGTTGCATACTAAAATATCTTGTTACAGTAACTATTTTGTTGGCCTTATGATGTAACTGTTACTGGCATGGCTGTTAACATAATGACTGTTCTGTTATTTAATGTTGTGTTACATATAATACGCATTGCTATGTAATTGGGTTATTTCCAGTGTTGTACCATGCTGTTATTACTAACTGATTTGTGCATAACTAGCCTATACTTATTGTTATACCTCAATTACCACAGCATGTCATGGTAGGCTGGTTCTGGCTGATCCACCTGCCTTGCCTCAACTGGCTGTGGCATTGGGTCCCAGCACATCTTGAACCCAGACCAGTGGTGCCCCCTCTGCTGCCCCTGCACTACCTGTGGCATTGGGTATTACTGCCTCAAGGGACGGGGTTCTGCCTCCCTCTGGGAGAGGTGACGGAGGGGATGTTGTCACCCAAACTCAGCTGCTGGTCTTGGTGTGCCGGATAGTTCATCGTAGCTATAAGCAACCATGTGCACCAGAATGAGGGCATGCTGGCCAACCTGGTGAGGCAGCCTCACCCTGGTACCCAGCCTCCAGCATAGCCACCCTTGGGGCAGTAAAGGAGCAATGATGACAGTCCCATGGGCGGGGACATGAGTCATGTTGCTGCCATCTGGAGGCAGATGGGACTCAGATTCCACAACACCTTCCCCATCCAAGGAGTTCACTCCCCTCATGTGTCACATACTGTCTCTGTCTGCTGTCTTGTTCATTTGCAAATGTTTCCTCTCCTACCCAACTTACCTCCCCCACATGTACCTATGTCTCTTCCCCAGCATTCCACTTTCAAACATAAAAAAGGTCACCTGTCCCACAAAAAAATGTTATCCAATACACAGCTCTCCATTTTGCATGTGTCCACTGAACACAAGTAATTTGGTCCAATTGGTTTGACAACACAGTTAAGTTGTCCCCACACTTCTCTCTGGGTTGGAGAGAACAAACACATGCACAAATTCTGTCAAAGTGCACAGCTGTTGCTGTACAAGAAATTAATAGATATGGTTCTTTCCTACACCCTTCCTGCCTTTCACTATGTTTTCCCCCTGAGTGCCTCCATTTCACCACTTTCCTATCACCCCCTTATTCTTTTCTTTGCAATGTTTTAGTGCAGAGCTGTGTGGCATGCTGTGCCTTGCAGTTTCACTTAGCTCAGCTAAATAGAGCTTTAATGACGAAACATGTTTAGAACCACAAGACTGAAGCTAGAAGCATCCCCCAATAACCTGGTATTCAGAGATTATGTGAAGGCTAATCTATGAAACTGAGTGATGACCTGATAAGTTCCACATCCCCCTCCAATGTGATGACACCACTGCATATGTAGAATCCTTTACTACCAAATTCTTTGCACATATGAATAGCTGCATAGACATCTGTCCCCCTCTGAAGCAAATACAATGCCAAATAATAAAAAAACAATATAAAGTCTGTACCATAAAAGAAAATAACTCATTGCATGCAATAATAAGTATAACTATCAAGATGTCAAAAATATTCTTTCCGAACTTAATAAACTCCAATTCCTGCAATTAAAGCAAGATATGAGGCCAAAATAACCACTCAAGAAAGGGATATCCACAATGCCTAATTTAACTATGTTAGAAATCTCAGAAACAATGCCCAGAAATGCACAGTGCTAATATCACCTACTCAGGAGCAGAGGACATAACCAGTATACAAGTGGATAAATTTATCTCTAACTTTGCTCCCCTCTGTCCCCCTACATTCCCAGATCATATATCCACATCTATACCACTTGCATGAATCTTCCAGGAACAAATCCTTAAAGCATTTTGCAAGGCCAAGAACACTGCTTCTGTGGGGCCTGATAACATACCAGGCTGCCTACTGACTCGTCTGAAACAGGACTTGTCAAACCCACAACAGAGGCTATTTAATATCAATGTCTAAACTAGCTTTGTGCTGGATGAAAGGAGGAGAACAACAGTCATCCTTCTGCACAAAGGTGGACCATCAATGGACCTGAGTAATTATGAACCCATAAGTCTGACCAGCCTCATCTGTAATGCTATGGAAAGGATCATTATTGAGTTAAATAAGGACAGAGGCAACCTACAGATTCTTAACTCAAGCCAATTTAGTTTTGTCAAGGGTAGATCCTGCCTGCATAACCTGGTCAATTTCTTTGAGAAGGTTACTGAAGCAATGTATGACAGAAAAAGCCATACACACCACATATCTAGACCTCACAAAGGTATTTGACACCATCCTACACTCAGGTATTATCGATGAACTGTTCCAGCTAAATGTTATTTCCTATGTAACTCTTTGGATAGCAAAATTAATCACAAATAGAACCCTTAAAATTAGGATAGGTGGCTCTGGTACCTTCAAAATACATGTCACTAGCAGTGTAGTCAAGGGTTCAGGTCTTGAGGCACTACGTTTTGACATTTACTTCTTGGAGGTCAATGCTAATGTAAAGGGTCTGTGGCTGACCAAGCCTGCAGATGACTGTAAACTTGGTGCCATCATAGACTCTCCAGAGGACACCAAGATCCTTCAAGAGGACCTTTCTTAAATAAATAGCCAGTCTCATAACCTTGAACTATACCTAAATGCCAAAAAATGTATTATGTTCTCCTTCACCAAGTATAACTTCCCCTGTAGCATTCACATCAAAAACACACCTCTGAAAATTGATTCGGTAGTTAGGTACCTATGTGGACATCAGACTGCCCTTTGATCACCATGTAGCCACTGTTGAAAGAAAGTCTTTTTTCACTGTGCAGCTTATTAATAATGATATGATGTTTAGGTCCAGGGATGTGATCATGCCACTGTATTCAGCACTTATTAGGTTGATCATTGAGTATAATGCCCCCCTTTGGTATGTACCTGTCCAAACACTTAACACAACATGAGTAACCATAATGCTTTCTCACCAAGAAAAGCAAAGGCCTAAATCATAAAAACTACACTGACCATCTCAAAGCCTTGTCCCTCTTTTTAGTAAATAAACAAAGTGCTGAAGAGTGATTTCTGCCTTGCATACAGAGCCTCAACAAACCTACTCCCTTCTGATCTACTGCATATTTTCAAGTCCAGTGGTGGAACACACACCTCCTCAAAAGGTCGTTAATCTCTTCTGCACAAACCTCTCAACCTATTAGCACAAGTACTCTGGACAAAGCCTAACATAATGGGGAGACAAAGTCCCAAAAATAGGGACACATTTTAAATATTTCTCTTATAAACTTAGAAAGTTGCTAGAATAACAGAATTTGTGTTGGCATGCATTTTTTGAAGGGTACAAATTCTGAAACTCAAATGCATGTCATTATTTATTTACTTGAATCCTTAGATTGTCCCATTGTTTTGTCAAAAAACACAATTTTTATGAGGAACAGACTAAAAATATGAGGTAAAAATCTGGACATTCTGTGAAAATCTGTATAGTTGAGAGATATACTTCCACAACATAAATAGAACATTTTGGAAGGCTAGATGTGTTTCACAAAGAATACCATTTCTCTGGAATCATCTTCCTGTCCACATAAAGCAAAATACTTCCCTTACACTGTTTAAATGCAATATAGACAAATGGATGGGAAGATGTAAAACTCACCCCTGGTTTAGCACCTTTGTCCTTTATGGATAGGGGTTACATGTAAATATTCGGCCTGGCTCTGGGTTATTTGGGCTTAAACTACAAGGGCTAAAAACTTTATGGAAGTGCAGGGTTATCCTTCTAAAGGTCCTCAGTAGATCACTAACCTATTACGTAACGATGAATCTATAAATATTTTATTGAGACATGATTTGATGAATGCCAGTTTGATGATCTACATCAGAGATATACAGAAATAGTGCACGGGCCTCTTTACATACTCCACAACAATTCCAGCACTAGTAAATAGAATAAAATCCACAAGTCAGCAGAAAGTTCGACAATTTAATGGCAAACCTGCCCAAAAATACACAGACCGGTGGCCGGTTTCACTCACAGCGTCTTCAGTGTGCAAAATAACCATACAAGGACCTGGATTATATACGTAAGCTGCTCTTACCGTCTCATATTTAAAGAGACAGCAGCTTTGTATAACCACACAGCAGACAATAAACAAAAGCAACAGAAACCAAATATAAATATAAATATAAATATAGACAACCTTAATCCATTAACGAATATGTGATGTTAATAACAACCTTACCTAGTGGAGCTTAAATCTGTATATTTATATGATAAGCAATTACCAACTCCCACACGCTACCCCTATTCTAATACTAACATTAAATACTACTCCTTAAAGACAATAATTGGGAATAATTGAAGGATATACTGGGACCATACACAGAACATATATATACTTATTTAAGATAGTAACCATAAAGACCTTAGGTTACTAGTTGGTGACTACCAATGATCATTTAAACCTGGCTTAAACAAAGCCCCCAAATTCACTATCCATCTTCTTTCCTTTTGTGTCAAAATATTATGTTTCCTGTGATCACTAACATTGTGTATGGCCACCATATCCAATCCTATAAAAATAAAATGGGCAGATACATGTGTTAACTTATGCTTATACAAAGCACTTCTTGTACGTTGACACTTAATGTCACTAATATGTAAAGCGATTCTTTGTTTGAATGTGCAAGAAGTTTGCCCCACATAAAAAGCACCACATTGACAAACCGCCATGTATACTACCCAAGTACTATTACATGTAATAAGACAACGGATATCAAATACTCTTTTGGTATTTACCGATGTAAAAGACTTGGTTTTGGCCATGACTTTACAATATTTACAAGCACCACAAAAAGTGCTCCCCACAGTGACTGTGCTTGTGGCTCTTATTACCTCACCTTTCTTAAATGATGAAAAATACTGTCCCAGATTTTTGCCTCTTCTATAACCATAATGGCATTCACTGTCCACAAATTTTGTGAAAAACGCATCAGACTTCAATATATGCCAGTGTTGAGCCAACATGTTTTTAATACGGAATGTATTGCTTCCATATCAACTGAAGTACCCCATATTGTTATAACTTGTAGGGGTAACTGTACCAATGGTTCTGAATCTAGTCACTGCTGAATTTCTAAGGTTTAACTATTATCTAAAAGCAGTAAATACTAAGAAAGTCACACTTTAGTATTACAAGTTGTTTAATTGTAACCTAAAACAAAGCAGTATATTTTAGCACAATTTTTTAATAAATTAAACAGGTTAGGGGTTTGTAGTAAGTAACTAATTGATATTTTTTAAAACCTGCATATTGTTCAGAAGCAATGAGAAAGGGAAATGTGTTTGTGGTTACAAAATGTGTGTTTATTGTACCCGAAAAGAAAGTATTCCATTTCAAGAAATTTCTGTAATGTATTTTTCACACAATAAGTTTACACAAAGTATTAAGTCATATTTTAAGGTCTGAAAATTCAGTTATATATTTATACATTTATTTTTTTCTATATGTAAATTATATAAAGATTTGATATTAAAGCTGTAGTTTTTAATGTTTTGAAAAAAGAATTATAGGTTTTAGGGTATGTATTTTTAAATATTCTGTATCAATTAATTGATGACAATCATGCAATTAATTTAATCACATGAGCAGGTTTGGTTTGGTTTAAATTTTGAAAGAAACAGCAACCTAATACACTTGAAAAAGCCTGTTAAGAACAGGCGAAAGCGCTTGTGGTTACTTGGATGGTTTTCTTGTTGTGTGCAATAAAAGAACTTTTTAACCTTTCCTGCTCGTCCATCTGGTGTTCGATATTTTGGAGCTGATCCTATCTAAAGTACTGTTTTGTGTCATTAAACGGAGGGTTCAGTGCCTTGCTGCCTAGTGGGATTCGTGGTGCTTCCATATGTAGTTATAAATCTAATAAATTGGCTTTTGTCCCTAGATTCTCGATCCATCAGTAATGTGGTTCTATCCATTTGTGTTGCTTCTCTATAAGCCTGTTGGACTTGAGTTTTACAATATCCCCTGTTGTAAAATCTATGTTTTAAATCCACAACTTGCTTTTGGAATTTATTGTCCAAAGAGCAAATTTTCCTAGCTCTTTGGAATTGTGACTTTGGTATGTTTAGGATAGTGTGGGGGGATGACAACTGCTGGCATAAAGAAATCCATTTTTGGAAAATGGTTTCCTGTAAAGATCAGTATATACAGAACCATCATCTGATTTACCAACTGTAACATCCAAAAATTGAACCTCCTGTATGTGAATACTACCTGAAAAAATTATACCATATTTATTGGAATTAAGATATTCCACAAATAACTGCCAGTCTAGTTCAGATCCCCCCCACACTATCCAACAATCATCCAAATATCTCCTCCACATCACTAATTGCTGT
Organism: Protopterus annectens; assembly: GCF_019279795.1. Lineage (NCBI taxonomy): Eukaryota > Metazoa > Chordata > Ceratodontiformes > Protopteridae > Protopterus > Protopterus annectens. The sequence continues at coordinate 133,908,394 of NC_056750.1, forward strand.
TTGAAACAAACAGGCATGGAATATATATACTGCATTTCCAAATAACCCATAAAGAGATCAGCATATGTAGGGGCAAATGTAGCCCCCATAGCTGTTCCCCTTATTTGTATATACCATGCATTATTAAAAGTAAAAGTGTTATGTTCCAAAACCAACTTAAGTATGTGAATCAGAAATTCCTGTTCCTGTTTAGAATATAAACCTGATTGTGACATCCAATATTGCACCGCATCAATACCACCATAATGTGGTATTGATGTGTACAATGACTGTACATCTAAAGTACCCAAATATTGTTCTTCTGTGACATCTATCTCATCAATTAATGCCAAAAATTGTTGCGTGTCACGTATACGTGCTGTAACAAATACTAATAATTTTTTCAACTTGTACTCCAGATATTCAGAAAGGGGTTCTGTCAAAGATCCCCTGCCTGCTACTATTGGACGTCCTGGGGGATTAGTAACACTTTTATGGATCTTAGGGACCATATAAAAATATTGTGTAGTAGGATGTTCCACTTGTAGTTGTCTTAGTAATTGCAGACTAATTATTTGCTGATGGTAAGCTTCTTCTAAATAAGCATCAATCTGATGTTTATGTTCCTTAATAGGGTCATCTCCAAGACCTGCATAATATTCGCTATTGGTTAACTGCCTATTGGCTTCATTCAAATAATGTTCCCTCTCCCAAATCACAACTGCACCACCTTTATCTGCTCCAACTATAACTATATCTTGATTATTCATCAGATTAGTTAGAGCCTGCTTTTCTTGTGGATTCAAATTTTGAAACCTTGTGCTAAAAATGTCAGATTGGTTAACATGTAAGTCTTTCAAAATGACCTGTTCAAAAGTCTTTATGGTACTATGAAAATGAACCAGAAGCAAATGTTGGTAAAATAGCAACCAAAACAAAACAAAACCAACACTTGGAGAAGAAAAGCGCCAATGAATATCCAAAAAAGTTCCAAAACTCAGGTTTAATGTAACAGGTGAACGCAAGTAAAACACAATAGCACTCGTTTTCGTTACAGAAGTAACTTCATCAGACAACAAATCAAATAAATCTCTCACCTTATATACTGATATCAATTAGAATACCTGATCCAAACAATTAAATCTTAAAGAGAAACATTATAAAAACACTTTGATATTGGATATTGGTGTATTGTATATATAAAATGATATATTAAAAAACACGTGTTGATAAATACAAAAAACATGTTGAAAATTTATTAAAAAAAGAACTAGATGTTCTTGGTAAAATGAATAAAATAAAAAAATATATGAAAAATATATAATATATATATATGATATGAAGTACAAACACATATATTGCAATATAATAATATAAATTCTATTATAGCCTATATAGTAATAGCTTTTAATTTTAATATAGGCTTGATGGATATATAATCATTTAATCCAGGCTCTTTGTTAGCTTCCAGCATAATTTGCCAAGAGGTCTCCCTCTGTTCTAGTATTGTCTGCCACAGCCCACCCCTTGGATCCTGATGAACACTATCCAGCACAAAAAATGAATATTTTGCATTGGGATATGTAGATGTATGTTTAAACAGAGCATTAGTATTATTTCCTTTATGTATATCATAGGTATGCTCATATATTCTGCGTTTCAAAGAACGCTCAGTCTTTCCCACATAATATGCCGGGCAGATGGTGCACATGGCCAAATAAACCACCCTTTGACTGTTACAATTATAGTGTGCTTTGGCCCTGATAGTTGTATTTTTGGCTACAAGAAAAACTTCTTCAGCATGTACAATGTATGAACATTGTGCACATGACCCGCATTTGAATGTACCATTGCGTGGTCTAGTAGAATAATGTTGAAAGGGACCCTTTTCTAATATGTTTTTAATACTGTTCCCTTTTCGGAAAACAGACTTCATGTCTTTGCTGTGTAAATTGCAATGATCAGTCACTTCAGAAAAGGTTTCCCATTCTTTAAAAATGATATCCCTAATGTTGCTGGAATTAGAGCTGTACTGTGTAATAAAAGCCTTGGTAAATTCAGACTGGTTTGTTTCCTTGATAGAATTATTATCACTCTTACCTAGCCCCAAAATTGGCTGAAACCTGTCCTTTCTTCCATTTTTTACCTGTTCACAAATGTTACCTATAAAATCCCTGGGATAGCCCCTGTCTTGAAACAAAAGGCATAACTTATCACACTCTTTTGAAAATTCATTTTCATTGGACGTCATTCTAGAAATCCTGAAGTATTGACCTTTGACGATCCCTCTCTTTTGATGCATCGGATGTGAACTACCATAATGTATGTAACTGTTAGAGAACGTCGGTTTTCTATATACAGAAGATCTAAATTTGTTGTCATTGTCAATACTAAGCAAGACGTCCAAGTATTCGACCCTATCTACAGAAACATGATGGGTAAATGTGAGAAAATTAGTGGTATTAGTTAAATATTCCATAAAATCTGCAATAAGGTCATCTGGTCCTGTCCAAAAGATACAAATATCGTCCAAGAACCTAAAGTAGGCTACCCAGTGTTTACTGAAAGGACTATTGAACACATATTTATTTTCCCAGACTGAGAGTATTATGTCCGCATAAGTCGGGGCACAATTTGCTCCCATGGCCACCTCCGATGTTTGTCTGTAATATTCACCCGAAAAGTGAATATAATTATTGTACAGAACCAGTCCCATTAGTTGTAAAATGACAAAAATGTCATTGTTCTTAGCCTTAGGACTGGTTGTAAGGGCTTCCTCTAGCCACAATAGGCCTATATCATGAGGTATCACGGAAAACAGGTCCACAATGTAGATTCATCACCCAAAGACTCCCTATGCTGTGGAACAAAATCCCGGTACATGTGAGGCAGAGCACCTCGCTGGCCTTGTTCAAGAGAAATCTTGACCAATGGATGGGAGATCACAGATATACCCCAGGGATTACCTCAGTGTCACTGCTCGACAGAGGCACAGCAAAATAATGGGTATAGTTCCCCATACTAAAGGGGTGGCGTAAGCCATAAAATGATGGGCTAGGCTTGTAAATGCCCTCGGGCAGATAGCCTAGTATGAACCTATGAACCTATGAACCTATGTCTATAGTCAAAAATCTCAAACTAGGAGTCCAAAGTTCAGGAGTAATCTGTCTAAGGAATTCCCATGAATCCTTGAGCAAATGAGTAGTTTTAGGCCATAAACTTTTGAGTTTGTAGTCTAAGAATTTAGAGAGCGGAGAAATTTTTGACCCTTGGGTGGCCACAATGGGTCTCATAGGTGGATCCCGTATATTCTTGTGTACTTTAGGTACACTGAATATAGAGGGCACCCTGGGCTGGGAATTGTCCAAAAAGATGTAAGTTCTATAGTCTTTCTTTATGGTACTATGGTACGGTGGCATAAATTGTGACTTCCTAAACTTGAAGCCTACAGACTCCCCTATGTTACTAGATGTATCTTTATGTGCATAGAAATATTTCAAATTCAACTGTCTGCAAAAACTTTTAACATCATTAACTATATCATAATGTGAGACAAAAAAATAAGGTATAAATCCAAGACCTTTATTCAACACACTGAATTCACTGGAGGAGAACTCGTATCTGGTTAAATTAATGACCAAATCATTAATATCATTAACAAACTCAGTATTATATTGTCCATCTAAGTCTGTTGCAGCGACAATTGGTCTTGAAATATCTGTTGCACTGCCTCGTCCACATCCACGATGTTTCCGCCCTGCCCTTCTAAAGGGATTTTATACCTTTTACAAGCTGGTGATTGTACATCAGGTAAATCACCCATCTCAGGTTCAGTGTCTGCATTAGACATGCTAGATGAATATTCAGAACCACTCGTTGTTGTTTCCCTTCTCCTTAGTATTGATTTGACCCGTTTCCTTTTGGGCCTAGGGACCTGTTTATCATCAGTAAATCTCATACCCTTCTTCTGCTTTTTCCAAGTATACATGGTTGCTTGTTGAAAATCAATAACATCTCTTTGATATTTATGCATCTTTCTTTTGGCTAACTCTTGGTTGTATTTCTCAATATCAGCTACAAACTTGGCATGTAAATTATTATATTCCAAAGCACTAGTAAATTTCTGTGTATTTTCAAAACACTGCTCAAGCTTCGCTAGTAAATCAGGCAATTGGTTTTCATAATGTTCCACTAGTAGTTGTATAAACATACTTGAGGCCGTGGCTTGTATTGTTCTCCACTTATGCATAAAACCTGCATCATTATTACCCAAGCCTGGTTCAACATAAACACGCAAGCCCCTAGGTATTATCTTAGCAGTCAAGTAGGCTTTTAATAATTCACAATGCCAGACACAAGAGCGTACTCGTTTAGATGCTTCCGTTAATGAAATGAAGCTCTCTACCACTTCAGCTGGTTTATTAACAGCATTAGTTTGTACATTGTTTATGTTGTTAGCCCCAATGAAGCACGCACTGTCATCCTTGTCCGCTGTTAAATTTTTAATATAACTTAAAAAATCCATACCTTGAGCCATATCAGGGCTGGTGAAGATAGAATAACAATCGTCGAAGATTCTGCTGAATAAATAAGAAATATTACCTGAAAAGTATTCCACAATGAATGCAATAATCAATATTATCATCCAAAATGGTCCCCAGGCCCTTCTATAATGAAGAAATCCACAAGGGAATGTTCCAGCACCTAAACAATACAGTTCCAAACCAGAATGGATGCACGGAACCAGAAATAGTGCACGGACCTCTTTACATACTCCACAACAATTCCAGCACTCGTAAATAGAATAAAATCCACAAGTCAGCAGAAAGTTCGACAATTTAATGGCAAACCTGTCCAAAAATACACAGACCGGTGGCCGGTTTCGCTCACAGCGTCTTCAGTGTGCAAAATAACCATACAAGGACCCGGATTATATACGTAAGCTGCTCTTACCGTCTCATATTTAAAGAGACAGCAGCTTTGTATAACCACACAGCAGACAATAAACAAAAACAACAGAAACCAAATATAAATATAAATCTAAATGTAGACAACCTTAATCCATATATACAGTATACACATACACACGCGCACACACTCACACACACACACACATATATATATATATATATATATATATATATATATATATATATATATATATATATATATAGTTAGCTAGTTATCTTCATTTTATTGAATGTTGGAAAAGCCAATAGAACTGATTGAAAAAATCAGCTGATCAAACATTTAGCAGTTAGCCAAGCAATAAAGATATATCACAAATGTAACACTGTACTCTCTAGTCTAGTACTGTAAAGCAGTAGCTTCAAAGAGTGTAGCACTATAATAACCTGTAACAATCAGAAATACCAAACACTACAGTATTCAGCAACAGGCAGAAATGCAGCAACACCAGTGATGAAAAAGAGTAGTTAGTAACTGTGATAATAAGTTCATTTGATTTTATATGCCCAGTATGATTAACAGGCATTGCAATATCATCTTAGGCAATACCAATAGTAAGTAACTGTACAAAAGCAACAAGACACAATAATGCAATCATTGCCCTACTGTTAGATAAACATTGAACTCCTGAGCTACAGTTGCCCAAGGTTCAACCCGCCAACGATTGGAGTTCCTCCATAGGAAATAATTTTTGGTGAATTGTGCCAGCAGTGATGCCCTTTTAGGGGAAATTCCCCACTTATTTGAACTGGTGCACCCATGGAGATGGTATGCATTAGTTCATGGGCTTGCCCCCGACATCAAGAGAGGGTACAGTTGGACTTGCCCTTCCCACAAAGCACTTAAAAAGTTTTTTTTGGTTATTTTGTTTTTGGTAAATGCAATTTGGGGATTCCGATCCTGGGTGCATTTGCTTTTGTCAACTCACAGAGGACACTAGTGCAATAATATTTAAACTTAATACTAATACAGTCTGCAAAGCAAAGGTAAACAACAGTATGATATCAACAGGCACAATAGTGCAGTGCTGTTTAAACTCAATAAAATAGCAGAACAAATGCAATAATTTCAGTAGTGTGTCCATTAGAAGTGTAGTTAGTAAATGAATAAGCTAAAAAGAGACAAAGGTTTCCCTGTATGAAATAAGGCAGTATTAAAATCAATCACATTTGTACAATGGGGTTATGAAAAGGCACTGAAATTTATATCATATATTAAAAGTTTCAGTGGTGTCCTTACCTGTTGTACACTAGGCTCTTTTGTTTAATACCTAATAAGATAAAGACTGGCGTGCCAACCTGAGCAAGCCTGCCTGTATTTAAAGTTTGTAAGGCTTTACTCTGCAGCAGATAACTAATCAAAATGCAGCCAATGCTCCTGCAAAAACTGGCCAATCAAAGTTAAACACTGCAGTCTGTTACTGGACCCAAAGTTCATGTACTTGTCATGTGAAAGCCTCTGCTCTCACCAAAGGCTGGGAACACCACATACTGCATCCTAGCATGCTGATGAAGTCCTTGTAGTGTGATGAATCAGCAGAAATCCAGATGGAAAGGCGCTTGATTGTGTGTGTGTGTGTGTGTGTGTGTGTGTGTGTGTGTGTGTGTGTGTGTGTGTGTGTGTGTGTGTGTATGTTTGTCTGGGGGTGTATCATCAGATCCCAACTCACCCAATACAACATCTATCAAGCAACTAGAAATCCCCAGTCCCCTACCTACGGCTACCTTGACCCTCCTAACATACTCCTCATATAAACTACAGAAGTCTCCCAGAACCCTGACTCTAACACTCAGATCCCTTCCCATTCCCCAACCCTAAACTTCCCAGTCACTAACTTACTCTCAAATGCACTTCTTAAATATAACACTCCCTTCCTCTTAAAACTGAATCCTGCTCTGTGACTCTAACTGTAAATCCCCAGTTAGTAGTATAAGTGAATAATTTACACCCATTCACTTACACTACTAAATACTAAGTGCATTTTGTCGAATTCACACTTTGATCGGTAATTAAACACCATTTGAACTAACGAGTTTAATAAAATACAACTTGATTTCAATGAAATCTAAAGTGATGAAATTTAATAAAGCCTATATATATATATATATATAGAGAGAGAGAGAGAGAGAGAGAGAAAGAGAGAGACGTAGACATAGATAGATAGATAGATAGATAGATAGATAGATAGATAGATAGATAGATAGATAGATAGATATGGATACTGGTATTCTCAGATGTTCCAGAAATGGATAAACAAACTGTAAAATATATGAGTTCTCTGGACCCACTAGGGATTCCTGAGAAATGCATTTCCTTTCTTTTTGATCTATTTTCAGAGGTCAGCAGTTCAGCTTCCTTTATGTTATGTTGTTTAGTGATTTTATCATACCTCTCAACCTCTTAGCACCAAAAATCTGGACAAAGCCTAAAATAATGGGGGGACAAAGTCCCAAAAATAGGGACAGACTTTAAATATTGCTCTTATAAACTCAGGAAGTTGTTAGAATAATCGGATGTGTATTAGCATGCATTTTTCTGAAGGATATGAAGTTTGAAACTCAAATGTATGCCATTATTTAGTGACTTCATTCCTCACTTATTTGCCAGAAAATAAATTTTACGCGGAATACATGAAGGATATGAAGCAGACATCTGGACATTCTGTGAAAATCTGGACAGTTGAGAGGTAAAGAAAAAGTTACTTAGAAAAATGCTTAAAAGCCTTTTTATTTGAGGTTTGTGAAATTTATAACATTTGCAACTGATTAAAAAAACTTGTACAACTTCTTGCAGAGTAGGAAGGACGTATTTCCTAGTACTTTCTTTAGGAAAGGATGAGGCTTGCAGCCTCATTTTCCCTCATCTTGTCTAACAGGATGGTTACTAATGTAAACCATTGGCAAAGATTAGAGCCTGTTATATATCTTTAGTGATAAAAAAACAGCTAAGTTAAAAAAAAAAGTTATTTCACTAATTTTATTGTTGTTGTTTGGAAATTAGGCACATTATGTTGTTTATTTATTTATTTATTTATTTATTTATTTTGAAGCTGAAGAACAGAAACTGTTTTCATATTTAACAGTTTTGCTAATAGCCAGAGTTGAAGTCCCTCCCCGGGATTCATGAACCTTGCGCCAGGCGCACGCATAACATAGGCGTTATAATGCCAAATATGGCCGCCGAGCGATTCAGGTACGACTCAATACCACGTGCACTACCGGCGTACGCCAGATCTGCACAGCCCCCGGCGTAGGTATGCTAAACACCCTATGTGCGGTGTGTCACCATGCAAATGAAGGCATATAGCGATTCACAAAGTGGTGCAGGTGTAGCATAAGCCCACGGCAATGTAAACCAAAAAAAACGGTTTACATTTCCACAAACATAACATCGGAGTAATGGAAGAGTGTCAGACCCAGGTATCACACAGTTAACATATGCCAATGGCGAAATACACAGACAATGTCAAAAGAAAACATGCACAACACGTAAATAACAACTTAAATGGCATGTCCACAGCAACTCACATCAGAACCCTAGGACATGTTTGCGGAAGGTGCAACACAATGAAATAATATAACAATGTTATAAAACAGCAGCATAATACACAGCAGGTTCACAGCATAATACACCATGGTATGCATGGAACGCCACAACCACGGTGCAAGGGTTGCCAAGGACTCGTGGCAGTGTTTGGCGTGGTAACTATGAATTAGTAGTCAATGCCATGCAAATGAGGCAGATAATACTGAATCGCAAATCCCCCACCGGCGTAAGGCTGTACCAAACGGCGCAGAGGTAATACACTGAGGAGTGGCTCAGAGGGAATACATGTCATCTGCAGAGGGGTGTGCCACCATAGCAGGAAGCACATTGGTGCACAGCAAACCTGGGCTGTACATCGCAAATCACAGCTGCAGGACCGGGGTGTGGGGTAATAATTCAGCTGAGAGCACACAATGCACGCAGAAGTGCATGTGTACGAGGATGACTACATTCCCTTAACCTAGTCATGTGACGCTCACCCCCGCAAACAACATCGGAAACAGGAAGGTGATGTTAAGAATATGAGGAAATGTGGAAGAAGTGTAATTGGAGTACTAATGAGCAATCAACACTAATCAAACCACGAAGGCCAATCGGCGGCAGCTGACAACTCTGCATGCAGAAACCTGCAAAACGGGATAGGGAAGGCATATGAATGTAAAGAAAGTAGGGGAGGTAACAGATTGCAAAGATAGAAGACCTGACACAGCAGAGCAAAGCAGACAGGCAGCACAATGGTGGCAGCACACAAAACGCATGATATGCCATGTCCCAGAAAGTACAAATGCTAGTGCTCTGCAGGATGCATGCCAGAAAATAGTAGGTGTAACGTGCAGAAATAGTAAGGGAAGGTCAAAAGGTAATCCATGGCAGGCAAGAGTAATGCAACACCAAAGGCAACAGCGTTGTAGTGCCATCGGTAAAACACGGAAGATAACCCCCAGATACGGCCGTACAAACACACCCTATGACATCATCGGTGTGCACAGCACAATAGTATAAAGTGTGAATGCACACAACACACAGCCGTGTATTCCCAAATGCCTCACCATAGGTGTAAACACACGGGGAACTTTTAAAATGTACATGTTGGGTGCTGCCGTGGCTGTGATCCATCAGCATGTGTTAGAGGCAGACAGTGTTGTGGAGGAGGATGCCGACAACCACCGTAGGCCTCGGAGGAGAAGGAGAGTGTTCAGACCAAGGGTAACCTACCAGGGGCTACAAGACCTGGAGATAGTAGAGCATTACAGGGTGGACAGGGACACGTTACAGCAAATAGTGGAGCTGTGCCGGCCACGCCTGAGAACAAGAAACAACAAAGGGGAACCCATCCCAGTAGACACAAAGGTATGTGTAATCTTGCGAATACCGGCCACGGGTACCTTTCAAAGGTCAACTGGAGATATAATGGGCATCTCACAGGCATCAGCATCCAGGGTACTACACCAGTTCCTGGATGCCATGTTACCACATGCCAATGAGCATATATACTTCCCCAGATCTCAGGAGGATTTGGCTAGCAATATGCACCACTTCCACCGTGTGGCACAATACCCGGAGGTACTGGGTGCGATAGACTGTACTCACATACAAATCAAGTCACCACCTGGCGAGCAGGGTAGATGCTACATAAACCACAAGGAATTTCCCTCCATCAATTGCCAGGTCGTGTGCAATGGTCAGGGCATTATCATGGATGTGTGTGCTGGCAGCCCTGGAAGCTACCACGACTCCCATATCTGGCATGCCTCACAGCTGTATCAGGTATTTGCCAGGGGGGACATCCCACAAGGCCATCTCGTGGGGGATGCTGGCTATGCACTGGAGCCGTGGATGATGACTCCCATCAGAAATGCACACACACACATGCAAGAACGCCATAATGAGGCGCACGCACAAACCAGAATAATCATAGAGCATGTGTTCGGGATGCTGAAATCACGGTTCCAGTGCTTGGATACATCTGGTGGAGCCTTGCAGTACTCTCCAGGCACATGTGCCCACATAGTCATAGTATGTGCCATGCTACAAAATATGATCCTGCGGAAGCAGCTGCTGCAGGGACATAATGGTGAAGGGCCACAAAGCCCACCACAACTGCCATGGCCAGTCCAGGCACAGAGGGTTCCAGACCAGGAACACACTGTGCCAGCCCCAGTAGGCAGATGGAGGTGTACCCAATATGCCTACGCCTTGGCAAAGAGGGAACATATAGCACATACTCTGACAGCGTAGGCCCCATGGACTGACTCCTCCCTACCTGCACACACAGTGAAATGGACGGCACACAAACATGACCACCTGTAAACTGTACTGTATGGGTGGCCTCATGTGTGACTCCAACATAGGCAGCCCCCAAAGACTGTACACCCAACAGCCAGTGGAGCATGTAACACCAACACCTGAACAGTACGTAGGTCCTACAGCATACAGTGTTGCTGTAGATGTATACATATAAATATATATATATATATATATATATATATATATATATATATATATATATATGTGTGTGTGTGTATATATATATATATATATATATATATATATATATATATATATATATATATATATATATATATATATATATATATATATATATATATATATATATATATATATATATATATATATAAATATATGTACACATATACATATATATATATACTACAGTTAAGACAGGGAATTAGAGGGATATAAGGTGACTGAGATGTAACCCGCGATATCTGTACATAGTATACATAGTGAAACGACAACCTGAACATCCGGGAGGTTCAACATAAGAAGATACCACCAACCATGGAATGGGTAACATACCGATATGCATAACCGCGAGGCGGAAAGATCGCCAGACCACAGTACTGTAACAGTACATGCGCGTGTAATAGTATGATGATATGAAGGGAGAGGTAGACACCGCCGCTGGTGTTGCGGTCCACGTAGGTACTGTGTGCAACCGTCCCCGTGAGTGCCATAGTATGTGTACGTGTGCACTGAGGGTGCCATGTGCGTCGCTGTGTGAGTGTAATGTGTGTGTGTCTGCAACATGTGTATGTTGGTGCCACGTTAGAGGCAGAGCAGAATATTAGGTGTAGGCATACGGTAAACTAGCCTCAGGCATATGTACACTACTAGTCCCAAAGTAGTAGTGACAGCCCCACCCTGGCTAGGTGTGTCGCGACATAGAACGATACAAAGTGAATATGTCCCAGATGGTAGCACAGGAATATACCCCATATGAAATGGAAAGGACGTATGTAATAGTCATGCCTGAATGTATGACACTGATATGTTAATTGCAATAAGATACGTCGGCAAAGTCACACAGCAATAGGTATGTATCGCGGAAATATGTATGTGCTACCCCAGTACTGACCATGGCCACGTGTCGGCCCGTAAACACCGCTGTGTGTTCTACAAGTGTCAAACAATCAATTCCCATCTGAATATGTGGCAACCACTGGCAAACAGGCTATCCCAACAACAGGACCACAATGACTGCAAATATCTGGGACAGAATGACAAGGGATAGTTGTCACGTACACACAACCGCTGATATACCACAGATGTTACAGAGGTATACATGCATCAAGCTCACCCGCAGGCGATACCGACACCACATGACAACAGCCCAACCTACAATCCCATAACAAAAGACAATTAACTGTCAACTCTCCAAGTAGGGACGGAGCACACAGACAACTATACTGGTTATGTAGAGATGCAAGGCCCACAAACCATATCCGTGACGTACAACCACCGACATCCCCTACTGAACATAATAAAGGAATACAAACCGTAACAGCAGCACAAACATACAGTCGGTCAATGATATCTGCATAACCACAACATATCGCGTGGGGGACACAATTAAAGGCGGCTGCATAATTGCATGCATTGTAGAAATGCAAACAATAGCCATGTTACAGTTTTGAATGCAATACTCCATTATTATACGTCGGCAGGACAGGTACACCCACTTGTTGAAAGAAATACTACACCTGTCACACACAATCCATGGGTGACATGAATGCAGACCATACTTGTTCCCATGCATAGCAGATGCAGTCACACATAACATAAGACAATACAGACCATCCCCAAGAAGGTAGGGCGAATATCCAACGCCCAGGCGGAGAATCCAATTATACCCCAGTATCGACGCGTAATTACCGAATGGAGTAGATGCACAGGTGATATGCACGTAATTACTCACGTACACATAGCCGCTGATATACCACAGAAGTTATGGGGGTATACATGCAGCAAGGCCACCTGCAGACGATATTGGACCCAATTAACAACAGCGCAAGCTACACTCCCATAACAAAAGACTATTAACTGTTAACTCTCCAGGTAGGGATGGAGCACACAGACAACTTGGGGTTGGGAGGGTGGCCTAATGATTAAGGTTTTTGCCTTATAAACACAAGGTGCAGGGTTTGAGTCTCACAAGGGATAATTGGCTAGGCTTAAAATGGCACACAAGGGCAGTTAGCCTAGTTCTAATCTATGAACCTATGAACCTATGAACTATACTGTCTATGTAGAGATGCAAGGCCCACAACCCGTATCCGTCACGTACAACCACCGATATCCCCCACCGTAGATATTAAAGGAATACAAACCGTAATAGCAGCACAAACATACAGTCAGTCAATGACATCTGCATAACCACAACATCTCGCGTGGGAGACACAATTAAAGGCAGATGCATACTTGCATGTGTTGTATAAAGGAATACAACAGCCATGTTACAGTTTTGAATGCAATACTCCATTATCATTCGTTGTCAGGACAGGGACACCCACATGTCGAACCAAATACTACACCCTACACACACACAATCCACGGGTAACATTTCTTCGAAATATACCTGTCGCCACGCATAGCGGTTGCAGTTACACATAACGTAACACAATACAGACCATCTCCACGAAGGTAGGGCAAATAGCCAACACCCAGGTGAGGAATCCAATTATACCACAGTATTGACGCGTAATTTCCGAATGGAGTAGATGCACAGGTGATATGCACGTAATTACTCACTGAGGAACAGCAATTGGTGGGATGAATTCACATGTTGCAGGTATCGACGTATTTAAGGATGACTCTCAGGATATTCAAACCGTATGCTCATACCGAACCAGCAGTGTACAACCGAAGCGAAAAGCGGAAAAACGATACACGGAACGAAACACGGAACGAAACACCAACAATGTATGTAGAACACACGATATGTATGGTTGTGTAACGCATGATGTGTATGACTAAGCTGTACTGTATGTGAATGGTGGTTGTAATTAATTACACTTGTCTGTAATGCAGAAAGTGGTGAAAGGTAGTTATGTAGTGATATCCTGCTGAGCATACCAATGCTTGTGGACACCGTGTGTACAGCAGTGGGACATCATGTACACAGCGGAGACACCACAAGGGATGCCACAGGGGGGCATTAGAGAGAACAATGCCATACAACACGCTGTTGCTGGCAGTGGATGTCCAACAAGGAAGTGCCATAGCAGGGGATAGGACATGTATGTATACTGTCACCTGGATTCCTCACCTGGGTGTTGGCTATTTGCCCTACCTTCGTGGAGATGGTCTGTATTGTGTTATGTTATGTGTAACTGCAACCGCTATGCGTGGCGACTGTTATCTGCAAAGCCATGGAGAGGATCATAATGGACCTCATAAATAAAGACATAGGGAATTTGCAGACTTTGGATCCATCCCAGTTTGGCTTTGTCAAAGGCAGATCATGCCTTCTAAACTTGGTTGACTTTTTCGAAACAGTCACCAAAGCCATTGATGAGGGAAAGGCAGTCCATACAGCCTACCTCGATCTGGCGAAGGCCTTTGATACAATACCCCACTCGGGTATCATTGAAAAACTCATCAGCTTAAATGTTAACCCATACATCACAAGATGGGTTGCAAACTGGCTGAGTGACAGAACCCACAGGGTCAGAGTTGCTGGCGCCATGTCAGACTCAAAGCCTGTCACAAGTGGTGTACCACAAGGCTCAGTCCTGGGCCCACTCTTGTTTGGCATCTACTTTTCCAGTACAAGCAAACACAGGAGGGTTATGGCTGACAAAGTTTGCAGATGACTGCAAACTGGGCCATAGTAGAAAACACATCTGACACAGATATCCTTCAGAAGGGTCTCACAGAAACGGATAACTGGTGCCAGAGCCATGGCCTAAAGTTAAATGCCAAAAATGCATAGTCATACCCTTCGAAAAACAAGGTTACCCCTAGCTACCAAATAGGTGGCAATCCACTGAGTACAGAAGAAGTTATCCGGGACCTGGGGACCCAGGTTGATAGTAGTCTGTCATTCGACACCCATGTAGCTAAAGTAGTTAGGAAGACCTTCTACATTGCCCACCTTATCATGAAGGGATTCTCATCTAGATCAAGGGAGGTCATAGTCTCCCTATACTCATCACTCATCAGACCAATGATTGAGTACAATGCCCCATTCGGAATGTATCTGACCCGACACTTGCAGCAGCTGGAGAGGCCACAAAAGTTCCTCACCAAAAGGATAAAGGGTCTCAAACATCTGTCCTATGCTGCCCGACTGAAAGAACTCCAGCTCTATTCAGTCGCACCGCTGCTCAGAGGTGACCTTTGCCTAACATACAAGGCCATGTCAAACCCAGATTTGATGAATATGCTTCACCTCAAAAAATCTAGATCCGTCAGAGCCACAAGGGCGGAAGACTTAAACCTCGACACGGCTATTAATAGGACGTGCTGGAGGGATAGATTCATCACCCAAAGACTCCCTATGCTGTGGAATAAAATCCCGGTATATGTGAGGCAGAGCACCTCGCTGGCCTTGTTCAAGAGAAATCTTGACCAATGGATGGGAGATCGCAGATATACCCCAGGGATTACCTCAGTGTCACTGCTCAACAGAGGCACAGCAAAATAATGGGTATAGTTCCCCATACTAAAGGGGTGGCGTAAGCCACAAAACTATGGGCTAGGCTTGTAAATGCCCTCGGGCAGATAGCCTAGTATGAACCTATGAACCTATGAACAACACGCATGTGTATGGGCATATACCGTTGATGTCATACGTAAGGTGGAGCCGACGTGCAAGTATGCCCTGCATTAGGGGATACTATGTGAAATATGTGTAATGTAAAGCTGTCTAGGTAGATATGACAGATATCATACACAGTATCACAGGCATATCATGCATAACACAGGTATCGCCTATTGGTATGTACAATAACAGGATACATATGGCCTGTAGGTATGGGACAGAGTAGTAGCATGATAGCTAGCCAAAATGGAAGGGACACCAAGTAACCATGCCCAAAGGACCTGTAGCAGCTGCACAGGTGCACAGTGGGCAACAATGCAGTCTGGCAGGTCCATGTGTAAACACATGTGCAGTGTACACAGTAGTGTCACCTCCCCATGGTAGTGTCCTGTGAACAGCAGTGGCAGGTGTCAACTGCATGTCTACACAGTACCGCTGCTGTGATGGTACCAGGACTATGTGTCACTCAAACAGCAAGGGAGGTATCACATGAACAGTGCTACTGTGTGTCCCTGCGGGATGTGCACAGGACCTATGTTCCACAGCATGGTGTGTGTTGTGTTTGTGGAAGTAACACAGAAGCCCAGCCCATGCAGTGTGGCGTGTGTGCACATATCCAGGAGCATTCCGTTCACACTGCCCACTGCAGATGTCATGTATGAGGAGTATATGCATCAGTAATGTGGAGGACATGGGCCGTGTCAGAGCAGAAGACACCCTTGAGTATGTGGTATGCAGATGTGTACAGATGAGTTGTCCGTATGTCAGCCGCATATGTAAACTGTCTGAGCCCGGAAAACATCGTGGCATGACAATGTTGTGCCATGTAAAGCTGTAGCTGTTGTTGAAGGTACACCATAAATGTTGTATTGTACCCTTGACTGTGTGTAGATGTGTGTATTTCACAGGTACAATGGCTACCTATGTACCAGCATCACACACAGTACAGATAGGTGTGGCCTTGCAGAAGGGTATCCATGCCACAGTGGAATACGGTAACCACAGGACTGTGTGTGGCATATGTGTGTACAGCAACCATGTACAATGTGATATGTATGTATGGGACCAGTAACCATGTGATAGTCAGTGGGTGAATGTTGTTATGCAAAAGTGATGTGCATGCACCATGTGATGTATCCGCCACACTGACACCCATATGGTTGGTATCAGTATGAGCTGGTGGAGCAATAATGGTGCTTGGTATGTAGGCGTGGGATATCTAGGCATGGACAGTACTCTGTGACAGCATGTTCTGTATGTAAGCATATAGTGAACATGAGGGGCCCCATGACTGAGGACTGTGTAATGCAATATGTACCTGACATGTAGTAGATACTATGGTATGCTCGCACCACTGTGTGTCCTGTCCATGAGCCACATAGCATAACATCCTGAGACACAGGGTATGATGTGCAAGTGGATGTGTAAGTTGCCAATACCAGAACGTGGAATGGTGCTGAAAGGCAATGTGAGGACAACGTCTGATGTGTCGGCCTCCGTACCACCCCAACCGCCCATGCAACAGTATGACAGGTGGCCAGCATGTGTATGTGCCATGCTGTTGCATACACATGCCCAACAGGGGTGCTAGGAAAGGCCTGGAGGCCATCAATGTGTGTGGGAATCACGTTCGTGAGGATGTGCCCCATTGCCATCCAGAATGGTCCAGTCATGGGTGTATGACTACAGTCCCACACGTGCAATGCAGTGCCACCCGTGGGTAGTGCGAGAAATGCCGCTGTGCGGTCAGGTACACAATGTCCGACAACAGGCTAGCAGTGAATATAGTGGCCTGGTGCGGAGACATATACCGAACAGGTTGGTGGGACATTACAGCCAGGGACATCGGAAGGTGACATCGGGCCACCATCCCAGGACATATCGTGTGCATGTCAGTACTGTGTTTGTGTCCACAGGGACACTACGATGTCCATGTACGGATTGCGACCCTGTAGTGAGTGTGAGGGTGTATTGTCAGTAAGTACGCCATCACCTGGCACGTTGCCAACATTAGCTCGGTCTGCAATGCCTGGGTGACTATTGTATGTGACATCAGATGTGGATGTAGCCAAACACTACTGACACACCACCACAATGCCTGAGGCCCCACACCTCAATGTGCGGCAGTCATGTTTAGGTAGCTAGCCTTGGAGTATGTGATGATGGACCTCAAGGACCCACCATGGCTGACAAGTGATGCACCCCACACATATGAATGTACACCACTGTGCAACAGCCTGCACATGTGGTTGTACATCATATGTGCATGGAACATGACCACCACAGTGGCGTCTGTGAACAGGTCAGTACCGCCATGTCTCTGTGTCGAATAGCATGGTTCCTGCAATTGTGTACATGCTACTGAAGCGCACTGTGGTATGTGTCAACATATGTATGTGCAGTGTCCATCTGCTGGGGTATCATGCCATTAACAACTGTTGTCAGCAGACGTCTGTAATACTGGTTGTAGTACACATGTTGCGTGTATGCTGCGATGGGTGTGTTTCCAGGGTGTGGCTAGCAGGGCCGTGTAGCATATGTGTTGAATCCACCAAAGAGGGGATAACCCCAGGTGCATCACACCAGTCACATGGAGGTATTGTGCATGCTAAGGGTAGTGTAGGTATGGTATGTGTTGTGTAATGTGTCATCCAGCTGAGCGGAGTGCATGACTCAAGCATGTGTAGGTACATGGGTGTCTATTCCAGGGAAGTCTCTCCGAACACCATTATATTGGGTGACTTCAACTACCCAAACATAGATTGGGAGCATTACTCTAGCTCCAACACCCTTGCCCAAAGGTTCCTAGAATTCATAAACTCAAATGCTATGGAACAACTTGTTACCACTCCCACAAGAGGGGAAAACATACTGGACCTGATCATCACCAACATGGGGACTCTATGCTCCAGACCAGAAGTGTATCCCTCACTGGTAAGATCAGACCATAAACTGATCTCACTGGATATTCACATCCCGACCCCACCCCTGCCCAGAAAACCACAGTGAAAAACTTCTCTAAAGCAAATTTCACTCTCCTCAAAACCGAGGTGGAATCCTTCAAAGCCCCGGCCTGTGGAAAATACGGCCCAGACCGCAGAATCCTTTATAAATGCATTCTATGAACACCTTCAGGAATGCATGGATCATGCAATCCCAAATAAAACCAAGACCCAATCCTCCAAAGGCAGACGACCTGTCTGGTGGACCCCAGCCATAAACAAACTATACAATAGAAGGAGGAAGCTACTACATGATAGAGCAAAATCCCAAAAAGGGAAGGCATCTCTGATCAGTATTAGCAAAAAACTAAGGGCACTCATAAAATCGTCAAAGGCCAGCTTCGAGAGAAAAATTGCACAGGACACTAAAGATAATCACAAGGCTTTCTTTAGTTATGTTAGGAACCTGGGTGGGAATTCACAGATATGCTCAGAATTAGTCCAAAATGACAAAAAATACACTGATCCCACAGACATTGCCAACATCCTAGCTGACAGGTTCAGCGCAAACTTTCCCCCCCTCCCCACCAAAAGGGCAAAAATCTATCCCAGCAGAGTGCTTCCCCCCCCGACATCTCAGATGCTCAGGTGGGAGCCGCCCTCTCCAAAGCAAAAAACACAGCATCAATGGGACCAGATGGTGTCCCAGGCTGCGTCCTACATGAACTCCAAGAAGAGCTAAACCCAAACATAAAACTAATGTTCAATCTCAGCCTTACTACAGGATATGTACCCAAAGAGTGGTGTACAGCAACAGGGGTCCCTCTCCACAAAGGTGGTGCCTCAACGGACCCTGGAAACTATCGCCCCATAAGCCTGACTAGCTTGGTCTGCAAAGCTATGGAAAGGATCATTATGGACCTCATAAATAAAGATATTGGGGACCTACAGACACTGGATCCTACCCAGTTTGGCTTTGTTAAGGGCAGATCCTGCCTCTTAAACCTGGTTGACTTCTTTGAAACAGTCACCAAGGCCATTGACGAAGGGAAGGTGGTCCACACAGCCTATCTGGACCTCGCAAAAGCCTTCGATACAATACCCACTCGGGCATTATAGATAAGCTCACCAGCTTAAATATAAACCCCTATGTCACTAGATGGGTTGCAAACTGGCTCAAGGACAGAACCCACATGGTTAGAATTGCTGGAGCCATGTCAGACTCCAAACCAGTTACAAGTGGCGTCCCACAAGGCTCAGTCCTAGGACCTCTCTTGTTTGGTATATATTTCTCGGAGGTACAGGCCAACACGGAAGGACTGTGGCTGACCAAGTTCACAGATGACTGCAAACTGGGTGCCATAATCGACTCTCCAGCTGACACAAGCATTCTCCAAAAGGGCCTCATAGAAACAGACAACTGGTGCCAGAGCCATGACCTCAAGCTAAATGCCAAAAAGTGTATAGTCATCCCCTTTGGCAAAAACAAAGTGCCCACAAATTACCACATAGGTGGTAATCCATTAAGTACAGAAGAAGTCATTAGGGACCTGGGGACCCAAGTTGATAGCAATCTCTCATTTGACAACCACGTGGCCAAAGTGGTTAGAAAAACATTTTATATAGCCCACCTAATCATGAAGAGATTCACATCTAGATTAGGGGAGGTCATCGTGCCTCTTTACTCATCCCTCATCAGGCCCATAATCAAGTACAATGCCTTTGGGATGTACCTTACCAAACACCTGCAGCAACTGGAAAGACCCCAAGAGTACCTCACCAAGAGGATCAAAGGGCTCAAACAGATGCCATATGCTGCCAGTTAAAGAAACTCCAGCTCTACTCAGTGGCATACCGACTGCTCAGAGGTGACCTGTGCCTGACGTATAAGGCCATGTCCAACCCAGAATTAAGGGACATGCTGCACCTCAAAAAATCCAAATCCCATCAAGCTACGCTCGAGAGACTTGAACCTCAGCACTGAAATAAATAGGACATGCTGGAGGGACAGATTCATAACCCAGAGGCTCCCTTCACTATGGAATAAAATCCCAGTCCAGGTTAGGCAGAGTCCCTCATTGACTCTCTTCAAGAGGAATCTTGATGAGTGGATGGGAGATCATAGGTTTACCCCGGGTATCACTTCTGTGTCACTGTTAGACAGAGGCACAGTATACTAACCTCGAAAAAGGGCATAGCAAAATTAATTTAAAATGGGTGGCGAAAGCCAAACATACTCTGGCTAGGCTTATAAATGCCCTAGGGCAGATAGCCTAGTATGAACCTATGAACCTATGAACCTATAAGTGTGGGTTGCTGTCAGCACATGGCAGTATTAGCTGTCTGAGGCCCAATGTACAGTATAACAACACAGACGGTATGTAACCTGTGGTGTACAATGTCGACTCTGTTGCGTGTTACAATGTGTATAGCGGTCACAAACACAGGTATCTGCACATGGAGCACCTATGATGCATTGTGTTAGGCAACTATCCAGGATGTGTGCAAAACACTGTGTAATGTGTGAACCCCTCACCTGTGGGTGTTCCAGTCCAGGTATGTGCCTGGGAGGTACGGTCCGTGTACAATCCGTACTCGCAGGCGTGCTGTGCAGAGCATGGAGGCAGGTGCCAGTCACCACAGAGATATGTGAGTGGTGCAATAGTGTGTGTGCCTTGCTTGTGTGCAGCACAGTGGAAGATGCAAGCATTGTCCCACATGACCCCATGCCGTGCCTGCCTGTTACAACCCTGCCGGAGACAGTTATGTGAAACTGCCACAGAGGCAGTATAGCATGTGAAGATGTACATGTGTGCTCTACACCCCAGGCTGATGGCTGCAGGTCATGAGTGCCACAGCATTGTGGTCGACCAGGACTGTCATAGCGGTCAGATACCACATGCCTGTACAATAACAGTAGGAGCATAGTCAACAGTTGCAGTGACACAGTAGGTCAATGTACAGTGTCCCTGTGTCCAGACCACTGCCTACTGCACACCATGGCTAGACACACACCCAGAGGGCTATAACACCAGTGAGCCATTGCATGTCCCAGTACACGTAGTCTGTGTATAGCCATCACAGGGCAGTCACAATAACATGTTGTATGAGAGATATATTGTACCAGGTGATGTGTCATGTGTGCGTATGTCGAGTTGCAGAGGTGTTCACCCATCCGCAACATCTCAGTGCATGATGCCTTGTGTAACATGATGTGTGGAACTGCAATGTGATCCACAACAGGGTCATCCATGACTGGTGTGTTGTGAATCGTGTAACCCATGGGTCTGCGGGATATACACTGGTGCTGTCGGCTGCCATGCTGGGGGCCACCAGTGGTGCCTACAGTGGTCATACAGACATACTGCATACATTGTTCTGGCAGGAATGTCCATTGTTGTAGATGATGTGGTACTACGTGAAGGTAGGTGTGTGTTGTGAATGTTGCCCATCCAGACGTGACCGTCAGGTGCAGTCATGGTTGTCGACAGCATCACACCCATCCACAGCTGTCAGCACCCTGTCCCCAGAATGGGTAACAGTAACCCTCGTACTGTGTGACTAATGTGCAGATGGCAGAACACCTACTACTGGCAGGCTAACAGTGTCATCTAGGAAGGCTATATGATGGCTGAAATACGCTGCTCTAATGTATAATTATGATATCCCAATGAATTACATTGATTCACATATAGTAAGCCATGGTTGGCATGTAAACCATGTACAACAATGACTGTGTGACAGACCCTACCAATGTGGAGCCGTGATGAACATGCACCCGTTAGAACACCAAATGAGGTACGTTGCACGTAATGATGTACAACTGACAGCTATGGGCACAGCATGGATGCAGAAGCACATCCCCCACAGGCAGTACCACTCTACGTTGGTAGGGGGCATTGCACGAGTACATGTGACAGTTGCTGTATTGCCACATGTACGACATATCCATCATATAGGGGTAGCACTGGTACGTGACTGTTGGACATGCCTGCACATACGACCATGTCCCACAGGATATGTGTTACGTGTGTACAACACCTGTCGTACCTTCATCAAGCTGTGAAGTGTACGACTGCCAGTGTACCTGTGTGACATGTTGTGCAATGGGTGCAAAGGTATGCAGTAGCGCATTACATGGCCACATGTCCTGCACAGGTGCATAGCCTGAACATACAATACAAATAGGGTGTTGGATAATAGCAACCCACAAGAGGTGATGGGTACGGGTGGCAATCACCTTTCCGGGTAAGGTGTGCATGCCCATGACACATTAGCACCTGAGATGTTAGCAGTACAGCTGTACAGGGCGGCATGCATATTTGATTACAAATACCCTTGCGTGTTCCACCACTGGCCTGTTGACAGACAGACACCAACACAATGTGCAGCATTGACATTGTGCACAGCACATCACCACTGGCTACAGTAGAACAGGGTTACTGTGTTGACATGTGCACAGAACATCAGCGCCAGCCACAGTCGAACACGGTATGTGTTGAACCCCACCGTCATTGTAGCCCATGCCACAGACAGACGTGTTATGCATCTGTGTATGTACGGCTGGGAATGGCCCTGGCCTAGCAGTGTAGCTGTGTCAATGTTGCGAACAACATACTGAATGGGCTGTGTGTGTGAGGTGTGCATCATACGTGTATGGTCTGATGAATGATACCAGCAGTGCCCCCGCTATGTGAACATCCCCGTCCCCATAAATGAATACCTAGGCTGTGCTCAACACCATGGTCACTGTGGGAGGGATGGTGCTGTGCGGTGCACCCGCCGACATGGTGGTGACAGCAGGCAGTGGATGTAGACATATGTGGTACCCATGTCAGGCCGGGGTACCATCCATGTGCATGGGATATTACCATGTGGGCACATACAGCACTGTGTTGAACAATATCACAGCACATAGCACCTGTCAGGGGTAATGTGTATGCATGGATGTGCGATGCCAGCATGCACCATACACACCCCCACCATGCAGCATGCTGCCTACCTTGCAGAAGGACATTGTCCACACCATGATGATGGACATGCGACATGTCCATATACCCATAGAAATGACATATGGAATGTACAGCCACCCTCCCAATACTGGTATCCCACAGGCGGGACACATCCCTGTGCCATGTATGTGATATACCCTGCCATACCATGCAGCCCTGTCCAGCAAGGCTGCACGTGCCATCACAGTCATACATGGTGCGATGGCCACATGGCACTTGCACTATCAACTGACCAGATCAGTAATGTGGCACTGATGCACCTTGTGGTGTCACAAGTGCTGTGTGTCAGTGTGTACAACGTGCGCACATGCTATGTATGACCATCCCTGCTAATGTCATATGATTAGACATTGTCCCATGTGTATCACATGTGCAATACAGGCGAGCCGTGGTAGGATGTCCAACACCCGTACAGTGCTGAGTAGATGTATATGGCAAAACACATGCATGTACAGGTGTCCATGTGTATGTGTGCAGTGCCACCGCTGACGTCCATAACGGCTGCATCTGTGATGCTATGTGACATATACACAGCATCCAGGTGAACAGTAGAACTGTGCACACATCGGGCCATGTGCTGATTGGTATGAACACAGGTGCAGGCAGGTACACATGTCCACAGCAGGTTACCATCTACATGGGGTATGTACAGTGTGATGAGTTGACACAGAGATATGATATGGTACCCACTGCATAACGGTGTGACAGGTGTGACAGCAACACGTCAGCTGTGTCAGTGTCATGATGCGTCTCAGAGATTACTGTGCAGATGTCGTACATGTCATAGCAATGTATGTTCAGCGGTATGCCAGTACATCAGTGTGAATGTGACCTGTCACCATCATTATGTCTTAGAGATAATGCCTCGTTCACGATTGCCAGCCTTCAGCCACCAGGAGGATGAAGTAATTATACCATTGCTCCATGACAACTATGACTTTCTATTCAGCCATGTTCCACAGCAAGCGCAGCAGCGGGATGACCTGTGGCAGGATATGCGCAGGAGGGTGAATGACGTGGGTGGCAATAACCGCACCTACCAGCAGGTACGCCGACACTGCACGGACCTCATACGGCACGCAAAACAGCGTGCCGCCACAATCGCCAGAGAACAAGGTGGATTAGGTGGTGGGCCACCAACCCAGCCCCCACTCACACACACGGAGGAGCTCCTGGCCAGTCTGGGGACACCCAGGGAACAGCATGCAGAAACACTAGCCGCCATCGTGGAGGTGGGTGTCTCCCAACAAATGAGCCTGGAGCTGCCTGGTAAGTGAGTCTTGCATATGTGTATGATATCCACTGTAGTTGTAGGTGTCACTGTACATCATGTAAAGTAACAACACATGCCAGGTATATGGGCACACAAGCCGCATACTACAGTATGCTACGTTGTGTATGCAGACATGTGCATACCATATGCTATCACACAGGTACATGATGTGACATGCAAAGTGCGAACTGTGGCTGTCATGCAGTCATGGATAATGTTTATACTGTTGTGTTGCCCCTATACAGGTACCTCTGGCGTGTCGCACAGACATGGGTCCGTCACAGGTGAGACTGTTGTTAGTAACAGGCATGTTACAGTGTAGAGTTATTCGCCATGTGGCCAGGTATAACATGCACACCTGGGTTTTGTTCCAGTCACGGTATACAGGTTGCACCACCAGACACACACATGCCACCCGTGTGCAGTAGATACAACCATTATTTTACACCGGCATGAAATCACAGTACCTGTCAGTGTGATATGTGCGATCAGCTATGCATACAACGGTGGAGGTGTTCTACAATGGACGCATATGTAGTATGCATTGGAACACCATTCATGGTACGCACACAGTACCACGCAGCGAGCAGTGTTCTGGGCAGCACACAGGTGTCACCAATGTGACACATGCCCCTGCATTGTGTGCACACGTTGTGACATGCCACCCGACATGTCCCACGCCCGTGGTGTTCTGCTTGCAATATTGTCACACCATCACATGACCTACACCCGACAAAACAAACATCCACACTGTTGTCTGCATAGCCCTCTGGATTGTGAGACCTCCGACATGTATGGGTGTATGTCACATGGGACACCACAGGAATGGGTACACAATGCCCATCACACACAATTGTCCAAGACCCAGTCACACATGGCCATGGGTGATAGCCACAGGCATGTTGCCACACAGTACATCTGGTGTGGATAGACACCGTTGCACATTGTCCACACCTAGTGCAATCATAGCCGTAGTGGACCACCTATACATTTGATGTGGTACACCAGACAACCGGAATGCCTGTCTGCAGCCACCGGAGGTGCTACCGATGTCTACCATATACGTGCTGTGGAACAGCATGACTGTGTTGCAGTCATGGCAATGCAATGTGCCCATGTTATGCATCGCACAGCAACATACATGTGTCCTGTTGCCATGCAGTGGCACAGTGCCTGTACTCCCCACTGTATAGCTAAGTACATGGCTCACACTAACCACACCTGCACATACACATTTGCTAAACATGCATTCTATCTGTAGGCTGTACACACAACACTGCACTGTGAAGCCCATTATGATGCGGTGCATGTGGCGGGACACCATTGTGTCACACATGCCCACATGTTACCGCACATGTCGGCGGATTACATGTCAAGGTAACGTCAGCCATGTGTACTGTTAACCTGTCTGTGGCTACATGGGGTATGACGGTGATGCATGCAAACTACCATGATTGTGTGTACTGCATACCTACTGATATGACACCTGCTTGATGTAGTGTGCACCCCAGGGCGGTATGCATACTAACACTATTAATGTCTGGGCTGCATTCCCTGTGCTGTAGTGTGGGAATGCTGCATGCCATCTGCAATATCACATGCATGGTGTGTCTGCGTGTGTGTGTCTGTGTGTGTGTGTGTGTGTGTGTGTGTGTGTGTGTGTGTGTGTGTGTGTGTCTGCGTGTATGTGTGTGTCTGCATGTGTGTGTGTGTCTGCGTGTGTGTCTGTGTGTGTGCATCTGTTTGTGTGTGTCTGCGTCTGTGTGTGTCTGTGTGTAATGTACCTTACAGTATGTCTTTGTATTCACAGGTGGTGTAGGTGCGTTCCCCTCCTGCGGTCCATCTGATGTTAGTGTCCCCACAGATACTAGCGGTGATGACCATATGCATGAGGTACAGGCAGGGTTGTCAGGGCAGAAGCTGTGCCATTGGTTACCATCCCACCTATGTCCCCCTCATCCCCACACACGGTTCTGATGCCGACACATACCACATCACCGTTGCCCATAGAGGAAGGACAGTCAGCGTCTGTTGGCATTGAGCAGGAATGTGTGGTGGCTACAGAAGGTGCGCATACACACCATGTTGCCAGTGTAATGACTGGTGATGTGCCACACAGGCATGTGGCTGGTGCTGCTCGTAGGAGGACCTCTGGCAGACATGCACCTGCTATACAGGGCGCAGCAGCTGGTATCACCAGACGCATGTTCCAGACTGTAATGGCGGCACAGGCACATGCAGAATGGCAAAACCAAGAAGGGCAGAGGCTGCAGAGGGCTGCAATCCATTCCCTAAATGACAACATCCAGTCATTGATGAATGCTCAACAGCAGATTGCTAATGTACTGGATAGGCGATTAGGTGAAATGGTTGGAATCCTCGACCGAGGCATGGCAATCCGCGAGCGTGAGCTGTCTGTGCTGGAACACCTGGTAGGGGTGAGGCGTAGGACACGTGGGCATAGGCCAGCAACACCACCTAGTGTAGGTCGATGTGTGCGTGCCACCTCTCATGCCCACTCACACAGTGCCAGTAGCAGCAGCAGTGCAGCTGGTGCTACACCGTCCACACCAGGACACAGCAGGCCATGTGGACGTGGCCCTGGCCGGTCCCAGCGTGGACATGGTTCCAGCGGACATGTGTCATTGGACAGTAGCCACTCTATACCTCCACCCGGTAGTGCCCGTGCAACCCCAGGCAGGTGCGGGTCACGTGGCCGCAGACGGACACAGTGAGTCATACAACCTGCACTGTACAGTCTGGGGCTGCCAATTATACCCCGTATAGGCATCACATATGGCTGAACTGTGTACATACATACCCACACACAGCAGACACAATGGTAGGGCTCCACCACATCCACATGCATTCTGCACAGTCATGCCCAGTAAACTCACCGGCCCTTACACACACACATGATGTTATCCATTAGTGCAGCCTATGCCCCTGGCAGACATATCACCCTGGGCATATGATGAAGCCTCTGCCGCATCCCTGTCATCCACACCATCGGTGCAGGGTTATGCAAATATATTCTGATGCACAGGGTGGACAAGATAGTGAGAGGTGTATGTGATACCTGTGTATGCATAGCGTGTGATGTGTATGTTGCAGTGGTTGTGTATGAAAACTGACTGGTGCATATGTGACGTGGGTTGTGTACTGTCAACATGCAGCAGACATACCATGTAGTGCAGGTGCAGCATGCATTGAGCTGTATTCACGGTATGTGTGACGGTTACATGTGTAGCACCATGTTGGTTCTGATAACCCGAATCCCTCCTATGGTGTACTCGCATGTGCCTACAGGGAGCACTGTTATCGGTCCCCCACGTGTAGCTGTGGATTACCCACAGGCACATCTGGCAATATCAGCATACCACATGTACCCGCAACCTGCCTTGACACCTACATAGGTTCATAGGTGCATAGGTACATACTAGGCTATCTGCCCTAGGGCATTTATAAGCCTAGCCAGAGTGTGTGTGGCTTTCACCACCCCTTAGGATGAGGATACTATACCCATTAGTTTGCTGTGCCTCTGTCCAGCAGTGACACAGAGATGATTCCCGGGGTATACCTACGATCTCCCATCCACTCGTCAAGCTTTCTCTTGAACAGAGTCAGTGAGGGGCTCTGCCTCACAAGGACTGGGATTCTGTTCCATAGTGTAGGGAGTCTCTGGGTGATGAACCTGTCCCTCCAGCATGTCCTATTTATATCCGTGTTGAGGTTTAAGTCTATTGCTCTCGTGGCTCTGGTTGATTTGGATCTTTTGAGGTGGAGCATGTCCATTAATTCCGGGTTGGACATGGCCTTGTATGTCAGGCACAGATCACCTCGGAGCAAACGGTATGCGACTGTATAGAGCTGGAGTTTCTTCAGTCAGGCAGCGTGTGACATATGTTTGAGCCCCTTTATCCTTTTGGTGAGGAACGTTTGGGGTCCTTCCAACTGCTGCAGGTGTCGGGTTAGGTACATTCGAATGGGCGTTGTACTCAATCATTGGTCTGATAAGTGAAGAGTACAGGGTACACTGACCTCCCTGATCTGGATGTGAATCCCTTCATGATCAGGTGGGCAATGTAGAATGTCTTCCTAACCACATTGGCAATGTGAGTGTCAAAAGAGAGGTTACTGACAAGTTGGGTCCCCAGGTCCCTGATAACTTCTTCCATGTTTAATGGATTACCACCTATGTGGTAATTAGGGGTTACCTTGTTTTTCCCAAAGGGTATGACTATACCTTTCTTGGCATGTAGCTTAAGGCCATGGCTCTGGCACCAGTTATCCATATCTATGAGACCTCTGGTGGATGTCTGTGTCTGATGGGGTGCCGATTATGGTGCCCAGTTTGCAGTCATATGCATATTTTGTCAGCGACAATCCCCCTATGTTTGCCTGCACTTCAGACAAATAAATGCCGAACAAGAGGGGGCCCAGGACTGAGCCCTGTGGGACACCGCTCGTGACCGGCTTAGAGTCTGACATGGCACCAGGAACTCTAACCCTGTGGGTTCTGTCCTTGAGCCGGTTTGCAACCCATCTTGTGACATATGAGTCTACATCTAAGCTGGTGAGCTTTTCTATGATGCCCGAGTGGGGTATTGTGTCGCTTTTGCTAGGTCAAGGTAGGCTGTGTGAACTGCCTTACCCTCAGCAATGGCCTTAGTGACTCTTCCGAAAAAGTCGACCAGGTTCAAGAGGCAGGATCTGCCCTTGACAAAGCCGACTTGGGTATGATCCAATGTATGTAGGTCCCCAATGTCTTCATTTATGAGCTCCATTATGATCCCCTCCATAGCTTTGCAGACAAGGCTCGTCAAGCTTATAGGGCGATAATGTCCAGGGTCCATAGAAGCACCGCCTTTGTGGAGTGGGACCACAGTTGCCGTACGCCATTCTTTGGGTACGTATCCTGTAGTAAGGCTAAGATTAAACAGCAGCCTTATGTGTGGGTTTAGGTCCTCAATGAGGTCGTGTAGCACACAGCCGGGGACACCGTCCAGTCCCATTGATGCTGTGTTTTCCGCTTTAGAGAGAGCAGCTCTCACCTGGGCATCTGAGATGTTTGGGAGGCTAGACTCTGGTGGGATAGATATTTCTCCTCTTGGGGGGGGAGGGGAGACATTTGCACTGAACCTGTCTGCCAGTATGTTGGCAATGTCTGTGGGTTCAGTGATCATTGTATCATTTTGGACTAATTCCAAGCATAACTGTGAGCTTCCACCCATGTTTCTACCATAGCTAAAGATGGCCTTATGGTTGTCTTTTGTGTCTTTCGCGAGTCCTCTCTCACAGGTGGCCTTGGATGATTTTATGAGTGATCGTATTTTACTGCTAGTATTGATCAGAGATGCCTTCCCTTTTAAGGATTTTGCTCTGTCATGTAGTAGCGTTCTCCTCTTGTTGTAGAGTTTGTTTATGGCTGCGGTCCACCAGACCATGCGCCTGCCTTTGGTGGAAAGGGTCCTGATGTTATTAGGGATTGCTTGATCCATACATTCCTGGAGGTGCTCATAGAAGGCATTTGTAAGGGTTTCAACAGTGTGGGTTGTGTTTTCCACTGGCTCAGGGGCCTTGAAGGATACCACTCCAGTCTTAAGAAGTGTGAAGTTTGCTTTTGAGAAGTTCTTCACTGTGGTCTCCTTTGCTGGGGTTGGGGGCGGGATGTGGATCTCCAGTGAGATTAATTTATGGTCTGATCTCACCAATGAGGGATATACATCTGGTGTGGAGCATTTCGTCCCCATGTGTGATGAGCAGGTCTAGTATAGTTCCTCCTCTTGTGGGTATGGTGACTAGTTGTTCTATAGCATTTGAGTGTATGAACTCCAGGAACCTTTGGGCTAGGGTGTTGGGGCTTGGGTAATGTTCCCAGTCTATGTTTGGGTAGTTGATGTCACGCAATATGATGGCATTTGGAGAGACATTCATACTCTCCAGTGTCTTCAGGAAGGCTGTGTGGGTATCCTGAGTTTGAGAGGGTGGTCTGTAGCATGCTACAAACTGTAGGGCAGTTTTACCTATGGTTAAGTGCACCTGGATGGTCTCCGATGCTTCGTGCGTTGCCACTAACCTGGAGGTGTGGGTACCCTTTATGCATATGGAGACTCCCCTTCCTTTTGTGGTTCGGTTCAGATTTGGGGCCGGAAGGCATGATATGAGGTATAACCTGATAGTGCTGGGGTGCTCTCAGGAGCCTTGAACCAGGTTTCAGTCACAGCACAGACATTGATGTTCTCCATACTGAGGAGGGCTTTGAGGGAGTGCAACCTGAGGTTTAGACTTCTGGCATTAAGCAGTATTACCCTTAGTTTTTTCCAGTTTTGTTTTCTAGGGCAGTAGGTTTATTATTTGAGCCTTGCCTAAAAATGGCACTATGGGGGTGGCAGGAGCCTTTGCCAATATCAGGAAGCCCAGGGGTGACAGGTGCAAGCCATCCCTTGCAAAGCAGCGTGGCTTGTCAAGCATGTCATCCCAGGCAAACAGACATTGGACCCCCTTAGACTGACACCGGTAATTAAGCCAATTATTAAAGCTGATCATTTTGTCACTGTATTGTGGCATCATTCTTGGTGAGGGTAGGATACTGCTCAGGGTCAGGGTCATACCGGCCTGGGCTGCATAATCTGAGAGCCCCTCTATGTCTCTTTTCATGTAGTCCAGGGAGGTATGTCTCAGGTCGTTCACACTGGCATGGACAATGACTGCGTCATACTTGTACATGCTGCGGAGTGACCTGAGTGCTTGTGTTATGTGGCGGATTCTAGTGCCCGACAGGCAGCCTACTGTGATCATTTCCTTGTTCAGTCTGGTGGGTGGGATGTCAGTGTGTCTGACTATGGCATCACCTATAACAAGTGTGTCTGGCATTGTGTTTGGCCTTAAGGGCTGTGACTGTTTAGCACACTGACTTTGAGAACTATGTGTTGCATGTCTTATGTCTTGAGGTGGCAGTTGCTTGGGTGTCTGCTTTGGAGGCCTCTGTAGTTTTGGTATATGTTTGATCAGTGCCTCCGAGTATGTCTTTGTGTGTTTATGTGTTTGTTTTGCAGTTGTGATAGTTCTATGTGACACTGGGTTTGCGGTGTGCATGGTGTCCTTCTCCTCCTGTCTGGTCTTGCCGGTCCTGAGTTGAGAGAGCTCAGCCTCCAGTTTGGCTATATAGTTGCATCTCTCACATGTATTTGTGTTTTGTGGGGGAAGGAGTGGGTTGTCTGTGTACATGAGGCAATTGTAACATTGCCTCAGGATGCCCAGATTCACCAGCTGAACAGGAGAGGACGCTAGCAAATGACCCTTCGACATGCTAGAAAAAGTGAAAGCGTTTGCTGTGTAACTGAGTCAGAAGGGACCTATAGGGAAATGGGTACTCAAGGGGATTCTAGGCTAATGTAGTACTTTGTTTAGTATATAAGTACTTTACCTATATAAGAATGCTTTAGGAGCAAGTGCTGAGCTTTTGTGATAGAGAATAGACTGTTTAGATTGAAAGTAGAGAAGTTCTAAGGGAAAACTTGAAGAGCAGAACACACGGAGCCAGAAATAGTTTAACGTTGTTTACACAGTACATGACACACATGTCCGCACATATACTGCACCTGACGCCTGTGGTCGGTGCCACAGGCTACAGTGGACAGAGACGTCACATACATGGCAGGACACAGTACAGGTATGGTGACATTGTGCAGGTGTCGTACACAGCGTGCTGGCCACTGACCTCAGGTGTCACCTCTCAGCTGTGGTGCACGCTGTGCAGCAGTAGGATGCTGTACCAGTACAGGAATACGGCCGCAATCACGGGGTGTACACCACTATGGCGCACACCCCATAGTGTGCAGATGGGGACACCTGCCTGTGTGGTCAGCACCCTCACAATACAATGCACCCACACGCCATGTCACAGGGGGCGGACTTGCACAGGTGGCCAGTATGGCTCACACCTATGGCATCGACAGGGTTGTGCAATGCAGCACCAGTACGGGATGGTCACCCTGTGTGGTTAGTGTCCATTCACAACAGTATATCTGCATACACCCTCACACCAGGCAGCAGACATACAAACATGTTGACACACACACATGGTGGTGACCACACATGTACACACGGAGAGACGACGTGTTGCATGTACTGCACCATCCACATCCATGCACCCCACACTGAGGTATGTACAGATCTCTACTATGGTGTACAGGGTTGTGTGGCACATGGGACATAGTCCCCCTGATATGTGGCATACATGGGCACACATTCATGCACACATGTCGGTGCTGGGAATGCCACACCTGCCATATGAGACGTGTGCAGGCATGCAGCGGTATGTAGTGCATTATGCGTACCAACACTGTATCCGGCAGATGTGCCGATATATGCACTTGGGAGGTGGTAGGTGTTACAGTAGCCATGTGACATACAGTCGATGACACCTGACCGCTGGGTATGCATTATGGTAGCACTGTCATGTAACAGTGACATAGCATACTGTATGCACATGGCAGGGTAGGATGGTGTGTGATACACCTGTGAGCCACCACCTGCACACATGCATGTGGACAGGTGTTTAAACACATGCTGTACACACATACCTCCATATGTGCTGTTACTATGCCACCATATAACGGCCCCTATGATGGGTACGCATGTGGTAGGGAGTTGCAACTATGTTATGGACATCGGCCACTGCTCATGCATGGCTGCACCATGCACAGTACACGTGTCACATGCGTCCCCTGTTGCCATGTGTGTATGCATTGCTACGGTTTGACATGTGTGTTGACATACATAGAACAAGGACTGTGGTATGGTATCACAGCTGTCACAGGCAAACAATACAAGGGTATGTGTCCCAGTCAACACCGCTACACCCTGTAGTGGGAGCATACCACAGACATGTGTCCACCTTCCATTCGTGTGTGTAGCACCGCGTATGCCAGTGTTATGCATGTGGTACATCACAGGCTTCGTATGTGTTGTGTGTGCAGTCCATGCACACAGTCAGACAATCACATGTATGACATATCCGGATGTTGGTTCACTCTGGTACAGCAGCAGTCATGTGTCATAGCTGTGTCAGGGTCGTGGTATGTCTGGAGCCGACCTGTCCATGTATACTGATATGGGCGGACTACATCACACATGTGGGATCATTGTTAGTACATGTGTACTCTGCACGACTGGTGTACACCGCTATACAGACCTGTGGACATATGTCACATGCTGTTGTTGGACTGTGAGGCATACTGCTGCACTGATGACATGGTGCTGGCATGGCAGCTACAGTGTTCACTGCAGTGTGTACATGTTTGACCTGCACCCGTGACGCCTGTGATGTCATCTGTGTGTGTACGAGTAACTGCATGTGTGACCACCCTGTGCGTGTGGACGGGTTTACCTGATCGTGACCTGCGGTGTGTACACTCCGTCTGCATGCCGGATGGCGCGTAGCAAATGCTAAGTGTGTGAGCATGCCCGGTATGCTGTTGTGTAGGTGGACACACACAACGTTCCACACTCTGCCCTTGCATGATCACACTCCATGTGTATGCATGTCTGCACTTTGCAAATGCTAAGTGTGTGAGCATGCCCAGTAAGCAGTTGTGTAGATGGACACACAGTACAGTGCACACCGCGCCTGTCTGTGATTATACCCTGTGTGCATGTATGTTCCCCCTTTGCAACCGCCAAGTGTGTGAGCATGCCCGGTTTGCTGTTGTGTAGGTGGACACACACGACGTTCCACACTCTGCCCTTGCATGATCACACTCCATGTGTATGCATGTCTGCACTTTGCAAATGCTAAGTGTGTGAGCATGCCCAGTAAGCAGTTGTGTAGATGGACACACAGTACAGTGCACACTGCGCCCTTCTGTGAGTATACCCCGTGTGCATGTATGTTTCCCCTTTGCGACCGCTAAGTGTGTGAGCATGCCCAGTACGCCATGCGTGGAGACACAGTACAGCCGGCACCGACGTCTGATACTAGGCGTATAGCCATGGCCAATGACATCCTGCATAGCCATGGTGGCCGTCCAGGCGAGTTATATGTAGTTGATATGCCACAAGGGATGCCTACATCATGCACGCCGGTTGCTCTCTCAAAGGGTGTACTGTCTGTGGTGTATCCTGTATCCATGTCATGATGTTGTGCTCCGTAGTTAGTTAGTATTCCCGAGTGCAGCACTGCCGTGTTACTGTACGCCCACCTTGGGATAGTAACATGCTGTGTGACTGCGCACTCTGTCTTCATTCCCTATCGGCTGCCTTGCCTCTACAGATGATATCACCCACCTAGGAGTATGCCTCTTGACAGCGCTGTGCTCAGTAATCTTGGTAGTGCATTCTGTAAATGCATCATGCTGTAGTGTGTTCATGTAGGTAGGCGTAGGTTCAACTCCCGGCCCTTCTCCGTGTGTGGTGTGTGTGTGTTTTCAGCTGCCTCTGGAGACAGTAATGCTTTTAGACGGTTCACAACACATACCTTGGCTATCAGCGTCTATTTCTTTGTGGATGATGTCACCCACCTAGAAGTATGCCTCTGACAGTGCTGTGCTCAGTAATCTCGGTAGCGGGTTCTGTAAATGCATTATGCTGTAGTGTGTTCATGTAGGTAGGTGTAGGTTCAACTCCCGGCCCTTCTCTGTGTGTGTGTTTCCAGCTGCCTCTGGAGACAGTAATGCTTTTAGACGCTTCACA
Organism: Protopterus annectens; assembly: GCF_019279795.1. Taxonomy (NCBI): domain Eukaryota; kingdom Metazoa; phylum Chordata; order Ceratodontiformes; family Protopteridae; genus Protopterus; species Protopterus annectens. The sequence continues at coordinate 133,943,875 of NC_056750.1, forward strand.
ACACATACCTTGGCTATCAGCATCTATTCCTTTGCGGATGATGTCACCCGCCTAGAAGTATGCCTCTGACAGTGCTGTGCTCAGTAATCTCAGTAGCGCATTCTGTAAATGCATCATGCTGTAGTGTGTTCATGTAGGTAGGTGTAGGTTCAACTCTCAGCCATTCCCGTGTGTGTGTTTCCAACTGCCTTTGGAAACAGTAATGCTTTTAGACACTTCACAACACATACCTTGGCTATCAGCATCTATTCCTTTGCGGATGATGTCACCCGCCTAGAAGTATGCCTCTGACAGTGCTGTGCTCAGTAATCTCGGTAGCGCGTTCTGTAAATGCATCATGCTGTAGTGTGTTCATGTAGGTAGGCGTAGGTTCAACTCGCGGCCCTTTCTAGTGTGTGTATGTTTCCAGCTGCCTCTGGAGACAGTAATGCTTTTTGACTCTTCGCAACACATACCTTGGCTATCAGCGTCTATTCCTTTGCGGATGATGTCACCCACCTAAAAGTATGCCTCTGACAGTGCTGTGCTCAGTAATCTCGGTAGCGCATTCTGTAAATGCATCATGCTGTAGTGTGTTTATGTAGGTAGACGTAGGTTCAACTCCCGGCCCTTCCGTGTGTGTGTGTTTCCAGCTGCCTCTCAAGATAGTAATGCTTTTAGACGCTTCACAACACATACCTTGGCTATCAGCGTCTATTCCTTTGTGGATGATGTCACCCACCTAGAAGTATGCCTCTGACAATACTGTGCTCAGTAATCTCGGTAGCGCGTTCTGTAAATGCATCATGCTGTAGTATGTTCATATAGGTAGGCATAGGTTCAACTCCTGGCCCTTCCGTGTGTCCGTGTTTCCAGCTGCCTCTGGAGACAGTAATGCTTTTAGATGCTTCACAACACATACCTTGGCTATCAGTGTCTATTCCTTTGCGGATGATGTCACCCACCTAGAGGTATGCCTCTGACAGTACTGTGCTCAGTAATCTCGGTAGCGCGTTCTATAAATGCATCCTGCTGTGGTGTGTTCATGTAGGTAGGTGTAGGTTCACCTCCCGGCCCTTCCGTGTGTGTGTTTCCAGCTGCCTCTGGAGACAGTCAAGCTTTTAGACGCTTCACAACACATACATTTGCTATCGGCGTCTATTCCTTTGTGGATGATGTCACCCACCTAGACATATGCCTCTGACAGTGCTGTGTTCAGTGCTCCGAGTAGCGTGTTCCGTACTTGTGTCATACTGTCGTGTGGTTGGGTAGGTAGGAGTAAGGTCAATTCCCATGCCTGCCAGCTATGTGTGTGTGTGTGTGTGTGTGTGTGTGTGTGTGTGTGTGTGTGTGTGTGTGTGTGTGTGTCTATGCTCCCAGCTGCATGGGTTCGTAGATTATGGTTTTAGAAGCTCTGCAGCACACATATATCCTGCTGACATCTCTGTGTTTGCGGATGGTGAGACGCAGCTAGTGGACTGCCTGTGTGCCTGCTGTAGTTAGCGACCTCTGCAGCGTGTTCTCCACGTGCGTCCTGCTGTGGTGTGATAGGGTAGTGATGTGTAGGTTCCACTACTGGCCCTGCCACATGTGTCTGTCTGTATCTCTCTCGATGTATATATACATACATATGTTATGCCCATAGCGCTGCTCTTGCATGGACAGCTGTCTGTCCCATGTATCGCATATTTGCACGGCTGACACATAGAAATGTGGTACGATGCATATCCAAACATTGTCCATGCAACGTCCGTGTTCTGGGAGGTGTTGCACGCCCTAGAGACATCTACTGTATATCTTGGCAGACAGCTATCCTTGCTGTACTGTCACTGTACTCGTACACACCATAGACCTTGTGTATCATTGCCTGTTTATGGTGTGTGTATGTCTATCTGAGCTGTGTGCATGGTCGTGTGTATGTCCCACTATATTTGTCTGTGCAGGTGTCGCCACTATGGGTAATCCATGTAGACAGCTGTTTCATGTGCATTTCAGCACATACCTGCAGACAGTACTGCCCCTCCTACAGCAGCACATTCCATCATCTTGCAGTGGATACTAGTGTTCCCACACACATGTATCTGTGTCTGTTCATAACACTCCACCTCAGGGAGCGTATATCTGGACACGGCCTTATGTGATAGTGGGACACTCGGGGCCAGTCATGTCATGTTGCTCTTAGAAACATTGATAGTGGGCACAGTGATATGTTATGCACGTGTATGGCATTTCTGTCTGATTTGGTGTCTTCCTCGCATGTTTGTCGTTGTTTCCTGTCGTCAGTTATCATGAGGGCACCGGACTGTTACTGTTACGTGGAACACAGCGAACATATGAGGCAGACTTCTACACAGTCTGTGTACATCTGTGCAGTTGCAGGGTATGTGTCTAATACAACATACCTACTGTCTGACTACAATACACACACAGTGTATGGCGGCATGACAGACCACATGATATTACTTTGTATTTGCATGACACACCCACGCAGACAGTTGTATTCCTCACACAGATCTAGGTTCATAGGTTCATAGGTTCATACTAGGCTATCTGCCCGAGGGCATTTACAAGCCTAGCCCATCGTTTTGTGGCTTTCGCCACCCCTTTAGTATGGGGAACTATACCCATTATTTTGCTGTGCCTCTGTCGAGCAGTGACACTGAGGTAATCCCTGGGGTATATCTGCGATCTCCCATCCATTGGTCAAGATTTCTCTTGAACAAGGCCAGCGAGGTGCTCTGCCTCACATGTACCGGGATTTTGTTCCACAGCATAGGGAGTCTTTGGGTGATGAATCTATCCCTCCAGCACGTCCTATTAATAGCCGTGTCAAGGTTTAAGTCTCCGCCCTTGTGGCTCTGATGGATCTAGATTTTTTGAGGTGAAGCATATTCATCAAATCTGGGTTTGACATGGCCTTGTATGTTAGGCAAAGGTCACCTCTGAGCAAGCGGTGGCGACTGAATAGAGCTGGAGTTCTTTCAGTCGGGCAGCATAGGACAGATTTTTGAGACCCTTTATCCTTTGGTGAGGAACTTTTGTGGCCTCTCCAGCTGCTGCAAGTGTCGGGTCAGATACATTCCGAATGGGGCATTGTACTCAATCATTGGTCTGATGAGTGATGAGTAAAGGGAGACTATGACCTCCCTTGATCTAGATGAGAATCCCTTCATGATAAGGTGGGCAATGTAGAAGGTCTTCCTAACTACTTTAGCTACATGGGTGTCGAATGACAGACTACTATCAACCTGGGTCCCCAGGTCCCTGATAACTTCTTCTGTGCTCAGTGGATTGCCACCTATTTGGTAGCTAGGGGTAACCTTGTTTTTCCCGAAGGGTATGACTATGCATTTTTGGCATTTAACTTTAGGCCGTGGCTCTGGCACCAGTTATCCGTTTCTGTGAGACCCTTCTGAAGGATATCTGTGTCAGATGTGTTTTCTACTATGGCGCCCAGTTTGCAGTCATCTGCAAACTTTGTCAGCCATAACCCTCCTGTGTTTGCTTGTACTTCGGAAAAGTAGATGCCAAACAAGAGTGGGCCCAGGACTGAGCCCTGTGGGACACCACTTGTGACAGGCTTTGAGTCTGACATGGCACCAGCAGCTCTGACCCTGTGGGTTCTGTCACTCAGCCAGTTTGCAACCCATCTTGTGATGTATGGGTTGACATTTAAGCTGATGAGTTTTTCAATGATACCCGAATGGGGAATTGTATCGAAGGCCTTAGCCAGATCGAGGTAGGCTGTATGGACTGCCTTTCCCTCATCAATGGCTTTGGTGACTGTTTCGAAAGTCAACCAAGTTTAAAAGGCATGATCTGCCTTTGACAAAGCCAAACTGGGTTGGATCCAAAGTCTGCAAATTCCCTATGTCTTTATTTATGAGGTCCATTATGATCCTCTCCATGGCTTTGCAGATAAGGCTTGTCAAGCTAATGGGCCGGTAATTTCCAGGGTCGGTGGAGGCACCGCCTTTGTGAAGTGGTACCACAGTTGCAGTGCGCCACTCCTGGGTGCGTATCCAGAGGTAAGACTTTGATTAAACAGCTGTCCTAGCTGTGGGTTTAATTCCTCATTGAGTTCATGGAGCACACAGCCGGGGACACCATCAGGTCCCATGGATGCTGTGTTTTTGCTTTGGAGAGAGCAGTTCTCACTTGGGCGCTGGAGATGTTTGGGGGCTGCAATCGTTTGGTATAGATATCTCTCCTTTTGGGGAGGGGAGAAGTTTGCACTGAACCTGTCAGCCAGTATGTTGGCAATGTCTGTAGGATCAGTAATCTTCACATCATTTTGAACTAGCTCTGAGCATATCTGGGAGTTTCCTCCCAGGTTTCTAACATAGCTAAAGAAGGCCTTATGATTGTCTTTTGAGTCTTTAGCTATTTTTCTCTCGAAATTTGCTTTGGATGATTTTATGAGAGCTCTTAGTTTTTTACTTATAGTGATCAAGGGTGTCTTACCTTTTAAGGATTTTGCTCTATCTTGTAGTAGCTTCCTCCTTTTGTTGTAGAGTTTGTTTATGGCTGGGGTCCACCAGACTGGACGCTTGCTTGCCTTTGGTACAAAGAGTCTTTGTTTTGCTTGGGATTGCCTTATCCATGCAGTCCTGCAGGTGCTGGTAGAAGGCATTTGTAAGTGATTCAGCGGCTTGAGTACTGTTTTCCGCCGGCTCGGGGGCCTTAAAGGAGACCACACTAGTCTTTAGAAGTGTGAAGTCGGCTTTTGAGAAGTTCTTTACTGTGGTCTTTTTATTTCAGGTGGGGTGGGATGAGGACCTCCAGCGAGATTAGTTTGTGGTCTGATCTCACCAGTGAGGGGTACACCTCCGGTGTTGAACATTGTGCTCCCATGTTCGTGATGATGAGATCAAGTATGTTATCTCCTCTTGTGGGGATGGTGACTAGTTGTTCCATGGCATTTGAGTTTATGAATTCCAGGAACTTTTGGGCTAGGGTGTTTGGGCTTGAGTAGTGTTCCCAGTCTATATTAGGGTAATTGAAGTCACCTAGTATGATGGTGTTTGGTGATACATTTATCCTCTAGTGTTTTCAGGAAGGCCATGTGAGGTTCCTGAGTTTGTGAGGGTGACCTGTAACATGCTACAATTTGCAGAGCAGTCTTGCCTATGGTTAATTGCACCTGGATGGTCTCAGATGCATCGTGCGTTGCCACCAGTCTTGAGGTGTGGGTGTCCTTGATGAATATGGATACCCTCCTTTCTTGGTATTGTCCAGATTTTGGGGCGGGCATGATATGAGGTAAAACCTGATAGCTGGGGTGCTCTCAGGAGCCTTGAACCAGGTTTCTGTCACAGCACAGACATCGATGTTCTCCATACTGAGAAGGGCCTCAGTGCGTGCATTTTGAGATTTAGACTTCTGGCATTGAGCAGCATTACCCTTAGTTTTTTCCTTTTTTGTGTTCTAGGGTGGTAGGTTTAGAATTTGAGCCTTGCCTAAAAAGGCACTATGGGGTGGCAAGAGCCTTTGCCAATATCCGGAATCCCAGGGTGACAGGTGCAAGCCGTCCCTTGCGAAGCAGCGTGGCTTGTCCAGCATGTCATCCCAGGCAGACAGACACTGGATCCCCTTTGAATGACACCAGTGTTTAAGCCAATTGTTAAAGCTGATCATCTTATCTCTGTATTGTGGCATCATTCTTGGTGAAGGTAGGATACTGCTCAAGGTCAGGGTCATACCTGTCTGGGCTACATAATCAGAGAGCTCCTCAATGTCTCTTTTCATGTAGTCCAAGGAGGTACGTCTCAGGTCGTTTACACCAGCGTGGACAATGACTGAATCATATTTGTACCTGCTGTTGAGAGACCTGAGTGCTTGCGTTATGTGGCGGATTCTAGCGCCTGACAGGCAGCTTACTGTGACCTTCTCCTTACTCAGTCTGGTGAGTGGGACGTCAGTGTGTCTGACTATGGAGTCACCAATGACTAGTGTGTCTGGCATTGTGTTTGGCCTTAAGGGCTGTGACTGTTTGACACTCTGACTGTGAGGTCTATGTGTTGCAGGTGTTGTGTTCTGAGGTGGTGGTTGTTTGGGTGTCTGCTTTGGTGGCCTCTGCTGTTTTGGTAGATTTTTGATCAGAGCCTCAGTATGTCTTTGTGTGTTTATGTGTATGATTTGAGGTTGTAATGGTAATATGTGAGACTGGGTCTATAGTGTGTGTGGTAACCTTCTCCTCCTGACTGGTCTTGCCAGTCCTATGTTGAGAGAGCTCAGCCTCCAGTTTGGCCGTATAGTTGCATCTCTCGCATGTATTTGTGTTTTGTGGGAGGAGGAGAGGGTTGTCTGTGTACATGAGGCAATTATAACATTGCCTCAATATTCCCAGGTTCACCAGCTGAGCAGGAGAGGACAATAGCAACTGATCCCTCGACATGCTAGAAGGAATAGACAAAAAAAAAAACTTTAAAAAGATTCCGGGGGACGTGGGTGACCGAGAAATGGGGGGTTGCCTTTTTGGGGTACTATCTATGACAAGAGTGCCGTATCAAGGTAATAAGTACTGTAGGAGCAAGTGCTACGTTTAACAGATAGAGAATAGTCTACTTGGAGTCAAGTAGAGATGATCTTTTTAATTATAGGATACGCTGATTAGATCAGTAGTATAGTTCGAGGAAGGTAGGTTTAAGGGAAAATTTGAAGAGTGGACTTTAGGTAGCGAATAGTTTAAACCTGCTTAACGGCTGCCCTAGTGTGCAACAGTAGCAACTCCGCTAAATCGGCTAAATCGCTAAAGCGTGCTTTATAGCAGGGGCTGGAAAAGACAGGAAATGACCCAAATTGGCCAACAAACCACAAGTCACTGCCCTAAACCACTCCTCTGATGACAAATGAAGGAGTTATGGAAATGACCCCTAGTGGCCAATAAAACTACAGTTTCAAGTCAGTAACCACCTCTCCGGGGGCAGGGAAGCTGCTCAATGTTAGTCACTGCCACTGATAAACACAGAGACCCTCCTTCAGCCCAAGCAAAAATGGCCTCACAGAAACTTTCAAACAGTTCAGGAACAGCAAGCCTGTAACTGAACTTTTTTAACTCTCAGAAAAGTGGGCAAAAAGCAAGATTTTTTATTTTGTTTTGTTTTTTACAGAGATAGCAGAGGTTCACAAGTAATAACAAGTTATAACAGTGCAGTAAATGACCCCACACAAGAGTGCTAGGTCAAGGACAGAAAATATGCAAGTTTTAAGAAAAAAACGATTTAAAATTAAGTGCAAACAGGAAATTCAGCAACAGCTTTTGGTTGTGCTCTAAATACAGCTACTAATACAGAAATCAAGTTTAACAAGCCAGAAAATGCTCAAGCTAGGCAGCTATGCAGAAAAACTTATCAATTAAACAGAGAAAAAATACTTAAAATCTCAAAAGTGGCTCCCTTCTTCTCTCAGCGTTTTTTCCTCTTGGAGGGTGCTTCACCAACAGCCAACAAGCCTGAAAAGATGCTCAAACCACGAGGCAACTAGGTTTTAAGAGAGGAAGATGAAGGAGTTATGGAAATGATCCCTAGTGGCCAATAAAACTACAGTTTCAAGTCAGTAACCACCTCTCCGAGGCGGAGCGGAGCTGCTCAATGTTAGTCACTGCCACTGATAAACACAGAGACCCTCCTTCAGCCCAAGCAAAAATGGCCTCACAGAAACTTTCAAACAGTTCAGGAACAGCAAGCCTGTAACTGAACTTTATTAACTCTCAGAAAAGTGGGAAAAAAGCAAGATTTTTTTTTTTTGTTTCTTACAGAGATAGCAGAGGTTCACAAGTAATATCAAGTTATAACAGTGCAGTAAATGACCCCACACAAGAGTGCTAGGTCAAGGACAGAAAATATGCAAGTTTTAAGAAAAAACGATTTAAAATTAAGTGCAAACAGGAAATTCAGCAAACAGCTTTTGGTTGTGCTCTAAATACAGCTACTAATACAGAAATCAAGTTTAACAAGCCAGAAAATGCTCAAGCTAGGCAGCTATGCAGAAAAACTTAGCAAATAAACAGAGAAAAAATACTTAAAATCTCAAAAGTGGCTCCCTTCTTCTCTCAGCGTTTTTTCCTCTTGGAGGGTGCTTCACCAACAGCCAACAAGCCTGAAAAGATGCTCAAACCACGAGGCAACTAGGTTTTAAGAGAGGAAGATGAAGGAGTTATGGAAATGACCCCTAGTGGCCAATAAAACTACAGTTTCAAGTCAGTAACCACCTCTCCGGGGGGCAGGGAAGCTGCTCAATGTTAGTCACTGCCACTGATGAACACAGAGACCCTCCTTCAGCCCAAGCAAAAATGGCCACACAGAAACTTTCAAACAGTTCAGGAACAGCAAGCCTGTAACTGAACTTTTTTAACTCTCAGAAAAGTGGGAAAAAAAGCAAGATTTTTTTTTGTTTTGTTTTTTACAGAGATAGCAGAGGTTCACAAGTAATATCAAGTTATAACAGTGCAGTAAATGACCCCACACAAGAGTGCTAGGTCAAGGACAGAAAATATGCAAGTTTTAAGAAAAAACGATTTAAAATTAAGTGCAAACAGGAAATTCAGCAAACAGCTTTTGGTTGTGCTCTAAATACAGCTACTAATACAGAAATCAAGTTTAACAAGCCAGAAAATGCTCAAGCTAGGCAGCTATGCAGAAAAACTTAGCAAATAAACAGAGAAAAAATACTTAAAATCTCAAAAGTGGCTCCTTCTTCTCTCAGCGTTTTTCCTCTTGGAGGGTGCTTCACCAACAGCCAACAAGCCTGAAAAGACGCTCAAACCACGAGGCAACTAGGTTTTAAGAGAGGAAGATGAAGGAGTTATGGAAATGACCCCTAGTGGCCAATAAAACTACAGTTTCAAGTCAGTAACCACCTCTCCGGGGGCAGGAAGCTGCTCAATGTTAGTCACTGCCACTGATAAACACAGAGACCCTCCTTCAGCCCAAGCAAAAATGGCCTCACAGAAACTTTCAAACAGTTCAGGAACAGCAAGCCTGTAACTGAACTTTTAACTCTCAGAAAAGTGGGAAAAAGCAAGATTTTTTTTGTTTTTGTTTTTACAGAGATAGCAGAGGTTCACAAGTAATATCAAGTTATAACAGTGCAGTAAATGACCCCACACAAGAGTGCTAGGTCAAGGACAGAAAATATGCAAGTTTTAAGAAAAAACGATTTAAAATTAAGTGCAAACAGGAAATTCAGCAAACAGCTTTTGGTTGTGCTCTAAATACAGCTACTAATACAGAAATCAAGTTTAACAAGCCAGAAAATGCTCAAGCTAGGCAGCTATGCAGAAAAACTTAGCAAATAAACAGAGAAAAAATACTTAATATCTCAAACGTGGCTACCTTCTTCTCTCTGCGTTTCTTCCTCTTGGTGGGTGCTTCACCAACAGCCAACAAGCCTGAAAAGACGCTCAAACCACGAGGCAACTAGGTTTTAAGAGAGGAAGATGAAGGAGTTATGGAAATGACCCTAGTAGCCAATAAAACTACTGTTACAAGTTATTAACCATAGCTCCGGGTGGCAGGGAAGCTGCTGAATGTTAGTCACTGCCACAGATAAACACAGAGACCGTCGTTCAGCCCAAGCAAAAATGGCCTCACAGAAACTTTCAAACAGATCAGGAACAGCAAGCCTGTAACTGAACTTTTAACTCTCAGAAAAGTGGGAAAAAGCAAGATTTTTTTTTGTTTTTGTTTTTTCAGAGATAGCAGAGGTTCACAAGTAATATCAAGTTATAACAGTGCAGTAAATGACCCCACACAAGAGTGCTAGGTCAAGGACAGAAAATATGCAAGTTTTAAGAAAAACGATTTAAAATTAAGTGCAAACAGGAAATTCAGCAAACAGCTTTTGGTTGTGCTCTAAATACAGCTACTAATACAGAAATCAAGTTTAACAAGCCAGAAAATGCTCAAGCTAGGCAGCTATGCAGAAAAACTTATCAAATAAACAGAGAAAAAATACTTAAAATCTCAAAAGTGGCTCCCTTCTTCTCTCAGCGTTTTTTCCTCTTGGATGGTGCTTCACCAACAGCCAACAAGCCTGAAAAGATGCTCAAACCACGAGGCAACTAGGTTTTAAGAGAGGAAGATGAAGGAGTTATGGAAATGACCCCTAGTGGCCAATAAAACTACAGTTTCAAGTCAGTAACCACCTCTCCGGGGGGCAGGGAAGCTGCTCAATGTTAGTCACTGCCACTGATAAACAGAGACCCTCCTTCAGCCCAAGCAAAAATGGCCTCACAGAAACTTTCAAACAGTTCAGGAACAGCAAGCCTGTAACTGAACTTTTTTAACTCTCAGAAAAGTGGGAAAAAGCAAGATTTTTTTTTTGTTTTTGTTTTTTACAGAGATAGCAGAGGTTCACAAGTAATATCAAGTTATAACAGTGCAGTAAATGACCCCACACAAGAGTGCTAGGTCAAGGACAGAAAATATGCAAGTTTTAAGAAAAAAACGATTTAAAATTAAGTGCAAACAGGAAATTCAGCAAACAGCTTTTGGTTGTGCTCTAAATACAGCTACTAATACAGAAATCAAGTTTAACAAGCCAGAAAATGCTCAAGCTAGGCAGCTATGCAGAAAAACTTAGCAAATAAACAGAGAAAAATACTTAAAATCTCAAAAGTGGCTCCCTTCTTCTCTCAGCGGTTTTTCCTCTTGGAGGGTGCTTCACCAACAGCCAACAAGCCTGAAAAGATGCTCAAACCACGAGGCAACTAGGTTTTAAGAGAGGAAGATGAAGGAGTTATGGAAATGACCCCTAGTGGCCAATAAAACTACAGTTTCAAGTCAGTAACCACCTCTCCGGGGGGGCAGGGAAGCTGCTCAATGTTAGTCACTGCCACTGATGAACACAGAGACCCTCCTTCAGCCCAAGCAAAATGGCCTCACAGAAACTTTCAAACAGTTCAGGAACAGCAAGCCTGTAACTGAACTTTTTTAACTCTCAGAAAAGTGGGAAAAAGCAAGATTTTTTTTTTTTTTTTTGTTTTTTACAGAGATAGCAGAGGTTCACAAGTAATATCAAGTTATAACAGTGCAGTAAATGACCCCACACAAGAGTGCTAGGTCAAGGACAGAAAATATGCAAGTTTTAAGAAAAACGATTTAAAATTAAGTGCAAACAGGAAATTCAGCAAACAGCTTTTGGTTGTGCTCTAAATACAGCTACTAATACAGAAATCAAGTTTAACAAGCCAGAAAATGCTCAAGCTAGGCAGCTATGCAGAAAAACTTAGCAAATAAACAGAGAAAAATACTTGAAATCTCAAAAGTGGCTCCCTTCTTCTCTCAGCGTTTTTTCCTCTTGGAGGGTGCTTCACCAACAGCCAACAAGCCTGAAAAGACACTCAAACCACGAGGCAACTAGGTTTTAAGAGAGGAAGATGAAGGAGTTATGGAAATGACCCCTAGTGGCCAATAAAACTACAGTTTCAAGTCAGTAACCACCTCTCCCGGGGCAGGGAAGCTGCTCAATGTTAGTCACTGCCACTGATAAACACAGAGACCCTCCTTCAGCCCAAGCAAAATGGCCTCACAGAAACTTTCAAACAGTTCAGGAACAGCAAGCCTGTAACTGAACTTTTAACTCTCAGAAAAGTGGGAAAAAGCAAGATTTTTTTTGTTTTTGTTTTTACAGAGATAGCAGAGGTTCACAAGTAATATCAAGTTATAACAGTGCAGTAAATGACCCCACACAAGAGTGCTAGGTCAAGGACAGAAAATATGCAAGTTTTAAGAAAAAAACGATTTAAAATTAAGTGCAAACAGGAAATTCAGCAACAGCTTTTGGTTGTGCTCTAAATACAGCTACTAATACAGAAATCAAGTTTAACAAGCCAGAAAATGCTCAAGCTAGGCAGCTATGCAGAAAAACTTAGCAAATAAACAGAGAAAAAATACTTAAAATCTCAAAAGTGGCTCCCTTCTTCTCTCAGCGTTTTTTCCTCTTGGAGGGTGCTTCACCAACAGCCAACAAGCCTGAAAAGACGCTCAAACCACGAGGCAACTAGGTTTTAAGAGAGGAAGATGAAGGAGTTATGGAAATGACCCCTAGTGGCCAATAAAACTACAGTTTCAAGTCAGTAACCACCTCTCCGGTGGGCAGGGAAGCTGCTCAATGTTAGTCACTGCCACTGATAAACACAGAGACCCTCCTTCAGCCCAAGCAAAAATGGCCTCACAGAAACTTTCAAACAGTTCAGGAACAGCAAGCCTGTAACTGAACTTTTTTAACTCTCAGAAAAGTGGGAAAAAAGCAAGATTTTTTTTTTTTGTTTGTTTTTTACAGAGATAGCAGAGGTTCACAAGTAATATCAAGTTATAACAGTGCAGTAAATGACCCCACACAAGAGTGCTAGGTCAAGGACAGAAAATATGCAAGTTTTAAGAAAAAACGATTTAAAATTAAGTGCAAACAGGAAATTCAGCAAACAGCTTTTGGTTGTGCTCTAAATACAGCTACTAATACAGAAATCAAGTTTAACAAGCCAGAAAATGCTCAAGCTAGGCAGCTATGCAGAAAAACTTAGCAAATAAACAGAGAAAAAATACTTAAAATCTCAAAAGTGGCTCCCTTCTTCTCTCAGCGTTTTTTCCTCTTGGAGGGTGCTTCACCAACAGCCAACAAGCCTGAAAAGACGCTCAAACCACGAGGCAACTAGGTTTTAAGAGAGGAAGATGAAGGAGTTATGGAAATGACCCCTAGTGGCCAATAAAACTACATCTGCTTATCCACACTAATTGTTCTTTCCTGTACCATATGTGTGCGTCGTATTTGCGCTTTCCGTCAGTGGTGGGGCTCACGTACGACTATGGGGGCCTGGTAATTGTTATGTTGACACTTCATGGCACCCTGGGGGACACTTCACCTTTGTGTCTGATTACCTTCCACATTGACCTTCGCGGGGCATACGTTGTCATTCACAATTACCGGGGTAGGACATATACATGTTTGCACATTTGTCCTGCTGTCTGTCTTCCCACCTGTCCACCTAGGATCATCGGTTCAGTACATGTATTCTGGACAGGTAGCTCCTTCATACCCTTGACCTGTTATCATTATGTGTACACGCCCTGACGTTCGGCCATTGCCCTTGTTACGTTTCACATAGTGCTGTGCCTTCCTAGCTGATTGCTGCCTAGGCATTCCAGACTGTGCGGTGGGTGATAGGGAGCGCTATTTCCATTGCATGATTAGTGACACTCATAACATCCGTATGCATGGCTACGCCAGTATTCGCACAATGGTCTGACTTTGTATGGGGTATTTCTAATGTAGTCCCTATCTGTATTTCTTGTGCTATGCCTTACTGCAGCTGTGTTATTCTGACAGATTTCCAGTTATGGGTGCCATCTTGGTCGTATGCATGTCCATCCATGGGAATCGCCTACAGGACACTGATATAGGGCTGTACATATTTCACACCTGCTATCCGCATTATCCGGTGGATGCTTTGCACCATTAGTGGGGATTAAGGCATGTGCTATACCCACATCCCTCCCATGGGGCTGGCCTACGGATTCTTTGCCAAACAACACCTAGGCCCATTTCTGCATACCCAGGTTCCCATGCCTGCAACCCTCGACGGTACGCATTACACATGGTTAATGTGTGCGGTACTGGGATGTGGACGCACTTCTATGGACTCGCCACTCTGGGGATATCTGTTCATATGTCCTGCATTTCATGGACACATGTGTCATCAACCTTGAACCCGCTTTTAGTGCATGTATAGCTGTTCCGTAGTTGCGGCTGTTACTTCTTTTGCGTCAATCGCAGCAGGTGTTGTGAATGGAGCAATTTTTGGAGTCCTACAATGGACACCAGTGTGCATGTGTAAAGTGTAGAACTTGCTGGACTGTCACCTTCTGGCCAGTGGTTTTGACTACTGCTGTATGTTCCCCATTCGTAGATGTCTGTTTGACTACCCATATTATCTGTTACTTGGCATATTTATATCCATGTGTCATATATACGGGACGTAGGTCTGTTGTGTGTACATATATACATGTGAACCCCTCGTTTCATACCTTGCTTTGTTACTGTCTGTGGATTACCTGTGTACACACATCTATAACCATACCATACCTTTACACTGTACAGGTTCTGGCAGAGTGTACAGATGGTTGGCCCTTTATCTTAGGTGTGTGTTAAATTGACCGGTGTCTATCTGGCAATTTGCTGGCATTTCATGTGAGACTTACTTGATTCTATAGACTTGATTCTATAATTATGACGTGCTTCCACTGACTATGTATTTTTCTTTGTCTTCTGGAATCTTTATGTAACCAGTCCTTTTTGGACACTTTCTATTGTTGTTCATTTTTGTTTACATATATGACTACTTTGGTATGTTGTGCTATTATTGTGTGTGGAGCATTTCTCCCCGGGCCTCTACTGACACTGGACATATATCCAGCTAGACTAGCCTGGTCAACAAATGTAAACCAACATAAAACTTACATAAACATACGGTGGCACCTTCTGACAAGTAGGTCGGGTTACAGATGCATACCCTTCGTCGATCCCTGCTACTAACACACCCGTTATTCTATTCACATTCAATGTTTGTCTTATCACATATCATGTGTTTCTCACTATTTGTACCAGTACTTTGCATGGCATTGTCCGGTTCCATACTTTCAGAGGCTGAAAGTTTTGAGACATGTATAACTAATATGGAGGACACAGCATTAAGTTACCCTGCTGGGAGCTGATCACACACGCACAGGCGCACTTGCATTTCCTCATTGTGGGTTACGCGCAGGTGTACATGCATATCCGTATTCTGGGTTACATATGTTTACTGAGCCTGTGTGCTTATGTGGCCTGTATTAGTTGTGACTGTTCCAGTAACATATCTCTGATCCAGTTAACGGGCGTGTGCAGAACACACTTTCACCTTTACACATGTAACTGTCTTTGCGGCACAGATGCATAACTTACACATTCACATTTATATGTTCTATAGTCGTAATTCAAACGGGACTGCATTCACGTTGGCCGGTTGATGTGACCACTACACGTTTGCTGTTCTATCTCATTTATATGCATACCCATGGTACATAGCTACATTAACATATCCCCCCCGCACTCACTTATGTCACAGGCATCCATTCTCCTGCTGGGAAAAGTGCGGTACTACATCTTACACATTCCCTATTCCCTACTGCTCTTGACCCAGGATGCATATGGTGTGACCGCAGGGATATTCAGATCACAGGGGCTTATAGCCCCAATGCATACAGGTCTTTGATTGTCAGGGTGTTCCTGTGGTGCTCTGGGTTTGGTCTTGTCCGCCTAGTGTACAGAACTGCCCTGACCATGTACGAATGTCAAACGAGGCACATGGGCACGGTTTGTCCATGTCTATTATACCATAACCCCCGCATTATTCCTAACCGTGCATGCTGATTGGCCAGCGTGTTCGTTGTAGATTGGTTTATAGTAATGGCACACGGTCCGGTCGCACAGACCTATTTCCATTAGTATACCTCGGTATTTATAACCTGTCTCGCTATGTTACATGGATTTAACATAGCGTGACAGCTTTAACTGAGCCACGGAGATGTCTGTTGCTTACTTTGGGGCAGTCTCGCTCTGCTACACACATTTAACATAGCGGGACAGGTTGTACAACACAGCAACGGGGACATCGAGCTCTCTGTTGCTGTTTTGTATTGATTTGCTATGTTAACTGGGTTTTACATAGCGAGACAGTTTCGACATTAGCAACAGACATCTCGCGCAGTACGTCAGCACCGCCGTGGATGCCAGACATGTGCGGATGGGCGGCAGACAGGCATTATGCTGTGCCATTATGTCTGGGGATTAATAGTTTATTTTCCTAGATGATATGGCATAATAGCAATAACCCACGTCTGGGTGTGGGTACTGCTGTATTTACCCACGGTTGCCTTTGTTTGGTCCCTCGGGCTTTGCCCTCGGGACCGCACCACATCTACCATGGGTATATCCAGCATTACCCACACCCAGGCGTGGGTTATTGCTATGATATTCATTCCGTGTTTACAGACACGAGTGTTTGGACAACCAACAATAGCTTCTGCTATTGGCATACAATGCTGTGGGTGGTGCCGGTTATCATACATATGCCATGTTCTGCGTTTTTCCCATTCACACTTGTCTATCCCCTGTCCTCATTCATACGTGGATATTTATGTGGCACATGACTGAAGTATGTATTACCTGCAGGTATGCTGTGTACAGTGCACATATGTGACGGTTGGTTACAGTGTATCTGTGTACCTACCTCTGTGATACTGGGGACTACCACACATCCTTCGCAGCATTACATGCGTATGTACATACTATTATTTGGTGGCTTGTGGAAGGTTGTCAGAGCACCGATTACATGTGTCCCTATTTGTGCACGCATAGTGTTGGTCTTTGTCGGGCCTTCATTGCTATCATGGGTTGGACGGTGGTGTTGGTGTGTGCTTGGGTTGTATTTATACTGCCGATATGTCAGTGGGGGGTGGGGTTGGCACTTGTTCCTCTTTGCAGGGGGCCCCATTATGGACATTTGTGTCCTGCATCGACACTTGACACGTGCCATATGTCCTGTGATATTAACACAGTCGTGCATGTCTTCCTGCATTACTACTTGCGTGTTACAGGCATTTTGTATCTGGTACACATGACTATTATGTTGGATAGCTTAAGCTATTCGCATGCTATGACATAACCATTCATCCGGGCATATACGTGTTATTCTATCCTTTGCATTGGCCGTGGGTGTTTTGCCATATGGAACCACACATATCTACGAGTGATGTCCCACCTTGACAATCTGTGCATGTGGCAACCCTGCTGGGGTGACCTGCTTGGTGGATGGCTGTTCCGCCCTGTGTATTGTGTTTGACATGTCTGCATAGCTAATCATCGGTACAGTGGCTGCACATACTGCTTTGTCCAGATGTGTACAGTTATGGACACCGTGGCGTGTGAACACCTATGGGGTTTCGACAGGTCCGTAACCACATGCGGGATGTCCACATTCTGCCGACACATTCACATGCAGCCATTTGGATATCAGTACCTGGGATGGGATGTTGACATGTGGGGTACATATCTGCACGCCTGTCACTGCCTAGGACAATACTTCCTACTACATATGGGGTATACCCGCTGTGTGTAGGTGTGCAACTGCGCAAGGCTGCTAGCTGGATTGGGTGGACATTCGGACATGGGTGCGGGTTATGTGCTATGACGGGGTTGTTGTGTATTACATTTGCATGCATGGGTTCTGCTTCTGGATATTCCGATTCGGCATACGCCATCATATGTGTATGTGACGGTTACGTTGCTGTGTCTCACACATTTTACTATACACATGTTTGTCTGTGTTTGGGATATCTACTTTCTTTCTGGTTGTTATATGGCCACGACTGCCCAGCTGTGTACTCTCACTACCACTGTGGGACTGCTGGTGACCATGCCCATGGGGCTAGTTGTGTGTAGTTGCAGCGCGCTGACATGATGCAGTACACCTCCACTGGGTATGCCTGCTGACAGTGCATTGCGTGATGGACACGGTATTCCGGGTATCCTTTGTTCCGTGGACGGGAACATTTTGTACTTCGTGGATTTATGTTTGGTTCTCCATTTTGTGTGGATGGGTACTATGTTGCATACTCTGCATACGTTTCATTATCCACAGACACTGGTTGGTGCGGTTACTATTGCAGGCGGCATGTGAGAGTCAGCACTTTAGGTTGCTCATCGCCTGCCGGCTTGGCCACGCCTACGGGCGCATCCTACTTGGTCTCCCTGGACTCGCGCACGTGACCTATGCACGTGGTTGTGGTTGCAGCACACACTCATTACTAGCTGCTATGCCAGTTATACGCTGCACGGTCGGCGCAAGCCTTACGCCGGCCTTGCGCCGAGCTTCATGAATCCGGGGGCCTGTCTTTTGAAACATTTCCAAAGCTACTATATCAAGTATTAAAACTAAATGATATTTCATTGACTTATTCATGTAGTAAATTAAACTAGTTAGAATACAAAAATGGTGTACTAAGCCATTTTTTAATAATTCATAAATCAACTTACATGGTTTCTTTTTATTCTGCATGTGTTTGTTTTGTAATTTCAAAAATGGTGTAATATTATTTATATGTCTCATCTGACTTTAGAAAATAGTTATTTGCACTGAAGTGATTTGTGTGTGTAAGAACTGATTCTTTTATGTTAGTGTTCAAACCAATGACAGTCTTTGTATTTGCAAACCTATTCTCATCCACTGTTGCTTTGCTGATGTGCCTTCATAATTCTGTTTTTTTACTGCATGTTGATTACATTTCATAACAGGATTTTATTACAGATGTTGTCTGATTCCTGTGTGATTAAGAGTTGTGTAATTTAACAATACCACACATAGTCATACATATACCCACAATAAACCACAGTCTGCCATGATTTGTCATTTAGACAGCTTGTATGTGACATTATATCATAGCAAACTTAATATGATCGAGACATGTTAATTTCTAGAAATGCAATACATATCAAAGCAATGTAGATTACAATTCATTTATATAGGGTTAATTTTACTTCTGATGATCTGCATGTGCACTGCACCATTTTCATTTTCAGTGAAGGCTTGGGGTGGTGTTCTTCAGAAACAAAAATAGTATGCAGTTACTTTACAAAAGTACACTTAAAATAACATGATACAGTGTACTGTAACAGCAACATGAACTGCAATAAAACCATAAACATGTAGATGCAAGCTAAATAAAACAAATTAATTATGAAATGTTACATGGTAGACTACTGTAACAGAATATACATCATATACTATTAGTATTTTACCTAACATGTTTTGAAGCAAAATGCGAATGTTGTTCATGAATGAAAATACTACAGTATTTAGGAGCAAAAATTGGTTTTCATGTGCAGATGAAGTACAGTAGAAGTGATAAGCAACAGCTTAATTTACAGTCAAAGAAATAATGAAGGGAGGTAAGAAGATTAGGATATTAATGAAAGATGGATGGAAAGATTATGGGCTGGATTCATGAAGGCTTGCACGGAGTCTAAGAGTAGTGTAAGACTCCATGCAGCCTTCGCGATCCAGGAACAGCTCAAAGTCCGTGTAAGAGACAAGCTAAAACGGCTCTTACACGGAGTGGGCGTGGATAAGCTAATCACCTCACTTGCAGCCAAATAGCATGCAAATGAGGATGATTAGTGATCCAGGAAGCCTAGAACAGCCCGTGTAAGAGCCGTTTTAGCTGCAGAAATGTACTCAGTTGACAACTGAGTACGTTTCTGCAAAAACTGCAATGGAGCCATGTCAGCTCCAAATAAAGGGTGCATATGTGTCAGGCAGCATGCCAATGGCCAAATATGTAGCCATTGGCAAAGTAACCTGATGCAAATATATTAAAAATATAATTATTTTTTTTCAGCGATTGCCGATGTTTAAACCCAGCGCAGCCCCGCGCAAATGGGCTGCGCTGTATAAAACATAAAAATGAAGGTTATAAACCCACAAATGTGGGTTTTATGCAATACATGGAATGTCAATGCAGGGACCAGCAGACCAAAACCAACATGGCCACCGTGTAGTGGTTGCTAAGGGGGGAAGCCGAGTCTAAGAGATGTAACTAAGCATTAGTAGGCAATCTGATGCAAATGAGTGTTAGGATACTGAATTCCACTGTCACATAGCAAATGAGCACAGTCTGAGTAGTGTAAGAGTTACAGAAGGGGAGGAACAGAGTAGGAGATAGGTGACATCACAGGGGGGAATGGTAGAAAGAAATGCAGTTCATTGGAGGTCAGAGTTACATGACAGATGTCAGACAGATAGCATGGAAAGAGGTGTGCCACTAAATAAGCATGAGAAAGTCAAGAAATGGAAGGTGTACACTGTTGCCTACACCAAAGTTTCTTGCTGGGTGTGTATGCGCACGTGTGCACACCATGAAGCGCAAGTAAGGCAGTGTGCAAGCGTGTAAGGCAGACTGAGCATGTGGGAGCGTGTTGGGAGATGTTTAACACTGTTTGCGTGGGCGTGCACGCGTTTTAATCCGAATAAGCAGATTCTGAACCGTGTAAGCATGTGTACGCGTGTGTAAGCCACTGTGAGCGTGTTTCTGCTGGTTTGCACATGGCTCCTCCCTGAGGAAACAGAAAGGAAAAAGGAAGCAACAGATTTAGTAGGAAGCTAGCAGGGAATACTGCTGGAGCTAGCAGGTGAAAACAATTAGATGCAGGCAATTACACAGGCAGAATAGTAGCCCAGCCCAGCACTTAAAACTCTGCAAACAGCAGTGCAGGATGTTTCTCTCAAGAGACACTGGAAGACAGGAGTTAAGTTATCAGAAGTGAAAACTGAAAAAGCTGAACTCAGAGCAGAAATGTTAGGGGCTGCCATAGCTGTCATAATGAGAAATAGGTGACTTGCTGAGGGTGGTGACAATGCAGATGGTGCCAGACAACCCACAGTGAGGAGACGGAGAAGAGTGTACAGGCCCAGGGTCACCTACCACAGGTTACATGAGCTGGAGATAGTAGAGTACTATAGAGTGGACAGAGACCTCCTGCAGCAAATAGTGGAGCTGTGCAGGCCACGCCTCACACACAGAACCAACAGAGGGGAACCCATCCCAGTGGAAACCAAGGTATGTGTTGGCCTAAGAATACTAGCAACAGGTACCTTCCAGAGACCAACTGGTGATATGATGGGGATATCACAGGCATCAGCCTCCAGGGTACTG
This sequence comes from Protopterus annectens, assembly GCF_019279795.1. NCBI lineage: Eukaryota > Metazoa > Chordata > Ceratodontiformes > Protopteridae > Protopterus > Protopterus annectens. Next base: position 133,964,604 of record NC_056750.1, read on the forward strand.
CACCAGTTCCTGGATGCCATGTCAGCACATGTCGGTGATCATGTATATTTTCCCAATGCCCGTGAGGTATTGGCCAGCAATATGCGTCTCTTCCAGCAAATAGTGGAATACCCTGAGGGAGTGGGTGCAATAGACTGCACGCACATACGCATCAAAGCACCAGCCGGTGAGCAGGGTAGGGCATACATCAACCACAAGGGCTTCCCCTCCATCAACTGCCAGGTCGTGTGTGATGCCCAGGGCATAATAATGAATGTGTGTGCTGGCTGTCCTGGGAGCTACCATGATTCCCACATCTGGCATTTGACGCAGCTGTACCAGACATTTGCCAATGGGGACATCCCGCACAGACACCTAGTGGGGGATGCAGGTTATGCACTGGAGCCATGGCTGATGACACCCATCAGAAACACACACACACCTGAAAAAGAACGCCATAATGAGGCACAAGCACAAACACATAATGTAATAGAGCATGTGTTTGGGCTGCTCAAGTAACGGTTCCGGTGTCTGGACACATCTGGTGGAGCCTTGCAGTACACACCAACTACATGTACCCAAATTGTCATGGTATGTGCTATGCTACATAATATCATCTTGCGAAAACAGCTGCAGCAGGACCAGCATAGGGCCGGGCCAAACAGCCCTCACCATTGCCAAGGCCATCACAGGCAGAGCGTGACTCGGAGGAGAAACAACCTGAGCCTGCCCCAGTAGGCAGAAGGAGGCATGCCCAGTATGCCCTGGCCTTGGCAAAGAGGCAACGCATAGCACATACACTGGCTCAGTAGGAACCCTGGGAATGATACCCCTCTCTGACTCACTCATATAGTAACAGGGATGCCTAACATGACACAACCTGCTCTCAAACATGTACAGGGAAGTGTAATATGCACATCTGACAGAGGCAGCCCTGCAGCACCACCTGAGGCATGAATGCTATGTGTTAAGTAATGTAACACCATGTACTATATGCACACCTGAGGACCCTGACTAACATCCTACCCTCACCAAGCATCATGCCACAACATGACAATGAGATGATCAAGTGCAATAATTGACTGAAGTATCACAGTTAGTCAAAGGGGATCCAATGTGTGCCAGTCTGGGATGACATGCTGAGCATGACATGATGCACCACCTGCTAGGACTGGTGTGCACCTATCAGTGCAGGCCATATGGATACTGGCAAAGGCTGTTGTTACCCACAGTGTGCCCTGAATAGGCAAGGCTCAAAACACAAACCTATCTCCATAGGTATCAGAAGGGATAAGAATAAGATAAGGGATAAGTCAAAACAGCAAGATGCATGCAGTCTAAACTCACCCAGTATGGAGAATGTTGATATCTGCGCTGTAACAGAAAACTGAGTCAAGGCTCACAACAGCACCCTAACACTACAAAGTTACACCTCATACTGTGCTGTACAGCCACAAAACATGGAACAAGCTACAAAAGGAGGGTGACTAGCAAGAATTGTCAAGGATAACCACACCCCCATGTTGGTACCACAACAAAAAGCAGCATGGACTAGCCATGGTCAAGTAACAGTGGCTAAAACTGCCCCCCAGTTTATAGCCTGCTACAGACTACTGTCCCAACATCAGGAACTGCACCTGGCCTATGCTGGAATACATGAATATATCAAGTCCTCCAAACCACATTATACTGGGTGACTGAAAATACCCAGACATAGACTGGGAGCATTATACTAGCTCCAACAGTGTAGGACAAAAGTTCATAGAATCCATAAACCAAAAGGCCCAGGAACAATGTACCACTCCCACAAGAGGGGTAAGCATACTGGATGTGATAATCAGCAACATGGGTACTGGATGGCAAGATGAGAAGTGTATTGCTCACTGGTAAAACCAGACCATAGAGTAATCACACTGGATATACAAATCCTGACCACAGTCCCTGGCCAGAAAACCACAGTGGAAAACATGTGTAAAGCAATATTTGCACTCCTCCAAACTGATGTGGAATCCATTAAAGATCCTGTGCAGGTGCAAAATATGGGCCACACATCAGAACCTGTAATACAGCCATTCCATGAACACTGCCAGGAATGCTTGGATTATGCAATCCTAAATTAAAACAAGACACAATGCCATACATGCAGGCATCTGGCATGGTGGACACCAGCCATAACCAAACCATGCAAGAGAATGAGGAAGCTACTACATGATAGAGCAAACATAAACAATGAAGTAATCACTGATCAGTAGTATGGCAATAAAATCTGTCCACACATACAATCCACTAAGGCCAGCCACAACAAGTTGAATCTGTGAATCCTGAGGCAATGTTACACCTGCCCCAAGTACACAGACAACCCCAACTCCACCCAAGAAATACAAATATATGTGAGAGATGCAACCATCTATCCAAACTGGAGGCTGAGCTCCCTCAACTCAGTACTCCCAAAACTAGTCAGGAGGGGAAGGTAACCACACACACCACAAACACAGTCCCACATAGACCTATCACAACTGCAAACCAAACACATAAACACAGAAAAACATTCCTGGAGGCACAAATTACAAACACAGCCCACCAACATATGCCTCTAAAGCAGACACCCAATCAAACAACCTCCAAACATAGCACATGCAACACATAGTACACAAAGCTGGTGTGCCAAACAGTCACAGGCCAGAAGGAGAAACAACATGCCTGATACAGTTGTAATAGGTGACTCCATAGTCAGACACACTGCTGTCCCGCACACCAGACTGAACAAGGGAAAGGGT